>NW_020173918.1:2809037-2838991 GCF_003031525.2 Neophocaena asiaeorientalis asiaeorientalis
ACAAACCCGTGTCCTCCGCATCGGCAGGCGGACTCCCAACCACTGAGCCACCAGGGAAGCCCGAATGTTGTTATTTTAAATGTCAAAGAAATATGGCTCTTTATGCTCATCTCCTCCCCCTGCAAATCAGCTTCTGTCTCAAATTCTGCTCAGCTCCTGGACTGGGCACCTTGCTTCATGTCTCTCTCTGGACCTCAGACCCTGACCTGTCTCTGCTTCTCACTGTTTGTCTCACTGTGCCCTCCTCCCTCAGTCTCTTCCTGTCTAACTTGTCTCTGTCTCTAATTGTCTCTCAACCTCCTCCTGTTTCTCTGGATATCTTTCTTTCTGTCTCTCTCTGTGTCTTAGTCTGTTTCTGTTTATTTCTCTGTGTCTGTGTCTCTGTCCCTGTCTCCCAGTCAGCATCTCCTCTACTCTCCTCTCTTGCTTGCTCGGTCCTTAGTTATCTCCACCGCTCTACTCCTGTCTCTCATTCTGGTCCCTGTGTCCCTTTAGTCACTTTCTCTCTCACTCTCTCTCTGCCTCTATTTCCCTCTCTTCAGACTTTCCATCTCTCCTTCGTTATCTTCTCAATATCTCTCTCCCTCAGGCTCTGTTTCTGTCCCTTGTGCTCTTCCCCACTGTCTCTATTTCTCTTCCTGTCACTTAATCTTTGTCTGTCTGTCTTTCAGTTTTCCATCTTTTTCACTCACCATCTTTTTCCATAATTAAATGTCACTCTCGGGCATTTCCAGCTTCCAGCCCTAGGGATTTAGGGTTCTGGTCAAACCTTCTTGATGGGGACACCCCCAAGTTCTAAGAGGTTGGGCCCAGTACCAAGGGGTCCGACCCCAGTACTAAGGGTCCCGCTTAGCCTGCTTTAGCACTGCCAACAGTGCCCTGTTCAGCACTCAGAGCCACAGACACCAGGAGCAGGAATTAGCAAGTCAGGGCTACTGAGTGCCTCTGCGAAGCTGGGAAGTGGAGAAGTAGTAAAGACAAGTCAGGACAAGGGTTTGGGGGCTGGGATGGTAACAGAAGCCATAAAGCCCATTCTGTGAGGAAGTCACTCCCTGCCTTTCTTGACTCCAAACCCTGAGGAGTAACTTTTTTTTTTTCTTCTTCTGAGGATTAATCCCAGCTCACCGGGTGCTACCCTGTACCATTTACTGCTCTTTAACCACAGCCCCTCATGCTGAGGTCTAGCCTCAGTGTCTCCCTTTATATATTTAGCATGTGCACCATGGTCTGACACATTGTGGGTACTCAGTACCTATTGAGAAATGAAAGAATGAGGTCAACCCTCAACTCTTCACATAATTTTGTTTTTCCTCCTACTTTGCTGGATGCAACTTCTTTCATTCTCCTTTGCAAACTTCTTCTCCATGTATTATTCGAATGGGTTTGGGTTTGGTGCTGGGCTACCTTCCCTTAACTATTCTCAGAGCTTCCCTACCAATGTGTCTGTGGTGCCAGGGCTAGCTCTCAGGTATTCCAGAATATTGATTACCTCAGCCTTTGAGGGTTTTCTCTGGAGGCCCATCGGCCAGTGAAAAAAGCTGGGGCTGCTCCGCACCTGACAGGTGCAGGTGTTTCTGCCTCTTTCCTCTGAAGTTGCTCAATTTGAGTCTCGACGCTGCCACCCTTCTCAGATCTAGATGTTTCTCTTCCGGTCCAGATAAAGGCCCCTGATTCTGGGGGCGTAGTTCTGCTCCGGGTCAGGGCCAACCACACAGTGCGCGGGGCGGAAGGCATTTCAGGATCACTCCGAGGCCGAGGCCGGCGGCAAGAGAGTGCAAGTTCGCAGGTCTTATGTCCTGGGATCTGTCCGAAAGGGTCTCCAGGAGCGCAGTATATCCGCAAGAGGCGCGCGCAGGGGCCGAGTCGTCGGAGCCCTGCTCCGTGGCCGCTCCGTGGTCAGTTTCGTGATCTGCCTGCCCGCCGCCAAATCTGGCTTGGAGCATCTTCTCGTTGACCCCCGGTCTTCCCTGGGTAGGAGGAAGGACACCTCACTCCGGGGCTCTGATCGTTTGGGGTCAGAACTGTCAGTTTGAGAGGGGCCCCCAAGAAGTAGAGTTCATTCAGGCCAAATGTTAAGTTTTTCTCTTTTTCCTAACTCCGCGATAGGGGAGAGTGAACTAGGAAGAATGTGATTTTTTTAATGTTAATTTTGGGTTGTTTTGGTTCTTTATGTTCCCTTTTCCCCACCCCCAGAAGAATTTGAAGAAACCGTTTTATTTCGTTTTCATTTAATTATCTAAGGAGAAACAACACAGCTATCCAGCGGCCGGTTAGCTCAGTTGATTAGAGCATGGCGCTAATAATACCAAAGTCGCGGATTCGATCCCCGTGCGGGCCAAGCTGTATACAGTGAGATCACTTTCTTACATTTATACACAGACGACAGTTCTGCCAGTTTTAGGTTCACCGCGATATCACAATTAATGTGTGGAAGACAAACCTCTCGCTGAGAACTTTAAAAAATTTGAACACACGCCTTTGATGTCCCCCAAGGTTGCGGTCCTGTTTTGACTTCCATCTGCAGGGCGAAAGGTTAGCAGGGAGTGACCCAGCAAGGGAAATAGAGCCGCTTTGGGCATATTATTTTTCCACTGGGTAACTGATTCTTGCAAAGAAACTGACCCTATTGGATTACTTTCGTCCAAAAAAACCCTGGGAAACCATCCACACTTTCTATACTTCCACACTTGGGTCTTAACTAGTTCTGCGAAAGATGAAACAAGATTTTTTATATGACCTGTGAAAAAAATGCATTAATATCAACACTAAGAAAGAAACAGTTTCGCCAATTGTCTCTTTCTAACAGGGAAAGAGCTCCCAATGACCAAACCTGGAACAGTCTGAACAACAAAGAGTGTGGTTTTGGATTATAGAAGTTACCTTTTTGTAAGAGACACTTACAAAAGAGACACTCTATCTACTAAGTTGAAGATATACATACCCTATTATCCTAGAAATACACAAAGGAAATATGTGCGCAAGGAGATTCGTATAAGAATGTTCATAGTAGTATTGTTTGTATAGCCAAGAACTGGAAACAACCTGAATGAACCTTTACAGTAAATTGGACACATAATGTTGAATACTATTCAACAATTGACAATGAACAGATCAGAGCTACACACAAATATATGGATGAATCTTACAAGCATAATTTTGTGAAAAGAAGACACAAAGGAAACACTTAGTATGATTATACTTATATAAATTTAAAAACCACAAAATTATGATACATTGTTTAGGGGTGTATGTGTAGATGGTAAAATGTATTAAGAATGTAAAAAATGATTACAATAAAAGTCAGGATTTTGGGGGGGATAAGAAGAGTGTGGAAGGCAGGGTGAGTGGAAGGGACATACTGAGGGCTTCTGGAGTGCAGCAATGCTCTTTTTTTTTTGCTCCTGAGTAATGGTTAAATGGGTGTTCAGTTTATAATTAATTGTTAAGTTGTAGAAATAAGGTTTTATTTACTTCTCTGTATTTTGCAACAAAATGTAAAACTAAGCAAAGACAAACAAGGAAGCTTTCTATGTCATCAATGTGTAAAGATTTCCAAAATATATTGTGAGGTACTAAAAGCAAGACCCAGAACATATGAATCTATATATTTACATGCAAATGGATAAAGAAACTCCAGAAGGTTAAGTAACAAATTAATAATAGTAGAAACCTATGGATGATGGAGAAGAGAGGAACAACCAGGTAGGTGAGTAACAGGGATGGGAAGGAAACTTTTAACTGTATAACAATTTATACATTTTTGAACTCTATGAGTGTGTTACCTTTTCAAAGTACAAAACAACCAAATAAATAAAATTTCTTAAAAGCACTATTCAGAAGCCCTATAGGAAAATGTGTCCTCTTTAGAACATATTCCCACTCCCTCGGAGCCTCATGTATTATCTTCATCCAGCCTTAGCTCCAGTAGCTCAGGAGTCAGGGTTTATTCCTGGACAGTTGAAGGTCTGGAAAGTGGAACAACTACTGATTACACAGATCAACATCTGCAGCTCTCCAGATGGGATTAGAAGTCTTAGGTGCTTAGTCCTAACTGCAGGGTCAAGCTTTAAGTCCTTGCACAAGCACTGACTAGCAATGGTGGGTCACATAATTAAACAGAAGACCCACGGTTAGCAACTCAGTCAGGTTTGTACACACACCCACAACAGGGAGCTATATGAATGGAATTCAGAACCTTTACCTATGAACAGACCATTCCTGTCCCCTTTCAAGGTTGAACTCTTGAAATTTGCTTGTATATTCACCTGTGGAAAAACTCATTTATTGTACCCTGGTAGACCATTCATTCAACCTGTATTCAACAAATTGTTAATGAGTAGCTGCTATTTAACATGTACTTCTCGAGATACTGGGACTAAACCTGTGAACAAAATGGGCAAAACTCTATCCTCATGGAGTTCGCATTGTAATGGGAAATGCAGACCAATGAATAAGTAAAATGTATAGTGCAGTAGATAGTGATAAGTATGAATGAAAAAATATAGCAAAAACGTAATAGGGATTTTCTTTTTCTTTTTTAATGTCTTGTAATTTTAAATATGTTGAACAGGTAAGCCTGCACTGAGAGAGTGATATCTGAGCAGACCTGAAGGATATGAGGAAATGAGTTAGGCACGTATTTGGGAAAGGGTGTTTCCAGGCACAGGAAGCAGCCTATGCTAAGGACTGAGGCAGGAGTATGTCTGACTTGTCTGAGGAAGAGCAAGGAACTACAGAGGACGGTGGAGGGGAGGAGGGGAGGGCTCTTACAGGCCACGAGAAGCATGTTGGTTTTACTGAACAGGAGGGAAACTCTTGGAGAATTTCAAACCCTTGGGGAATTTTGCACTACTTCTGTGTGTAGAATAGACAGGAAAGGGGCAAGGTTAATAAAAACCAGGGGATCAGTGATGGGTCTATTACAAAAATTGAGGTGATGGATCAGAGAAACGCCTGAGGATCTACATACTGAAAATGTTCCCACTAGCCAGCTGTGATCACAACCACTATTGGTCACAGGGCAGGCTAAAACTCCGTTCTTTCTTCAATGAAATAAGGACTGTTTGGACTTCACCTCAGATTGTGTCTTGTGGCCAGGTAGAACTGGCCTGGAGGAAAAGACAGAAGCAAAATTCCAGAGTAAAGAACTCCCTGTTTATTCACAACAAGAGCAACTTTACATAAAACCTGACGTGCTCAATCAGTAAAATGCCTTTAAAATCGTTTTGCAGAAAGGAAACAAAAATGAATGTAAATTTGTGTCAAAGGAAATAAAGGAGAGGGGAGGAGGTTGGGATTACCATATACACGCTACTATATATAAAATAAATAATCAACAAGGACCTACTGTATAGCACAGGGATCTCTACTCAGTACTCTGTAATAACCTATATGGGAAAATAATCTGAAAGAAGAATAGATATATGTATATGTATAACTGAACCACTTTGCTGTATACCTGAAACTAAGACATTGTAAATCAACTATACTCTAATATAAAATAAAAATTTCTTTAAAATTAGGTGAGAGATTGATAGGCCTTTTAGTATGATAGCAAAATAAATAGTAAAAGCTGGTTGAATTGTGGATATATTTTGAAGGTGGAGCTGATAGATGAAATGTAAGATCTCAGCAAAAGCAAAGATTCACAGATAACTGCACAGATGGAGTAGTTGTTTACTGAGATGTGGGGAGATTGGGGAGGGGAAAGTTTGGGGGGAAGATTAGGACTTCAGTCTTTGGCAATGTTAGATATAAAATACTTGTCGAGAAGGCAGCTGTATGTGTGAATTTGGAGTTTGAAGGAGCAGTCCAAGGTGGAAAGACATTTGCATATACGTGGTATTTAAGGACTGAGCCCTGAGTGTGCAAATGTAAGATTCATACAAGAGGTAGTTATAATACAACATGTAATAAGGACTATTAATAGGATTGAAATAACTTCAGGGACCCTGGGTGTATTCCAGGAGTTTCTAAACCAGTCTTGAGGAGTCAGCAAAAGCTTCGGGGAAGAGGTAGTGGGTACGGTCTGAACTGGGATCCAAAGGACAAGTAGGAACTGGCAAATGGGAAAGGGAGAAGGAATTCCAGGGGAAATGCAACCTTGACGTCCAAAAGCAAGAGAGGACACGAAACAGTCAGGAATTCCCCTGCCCCTTTCCACTCCAACTTCTCTGTCACATTTACCCTCCTGCCAGAGGAGGGACTATAGACGTTTGGAGGAAAGTTACATTGGAGAGATTTAACATTTGGATTTGGTGGGCAATATTTTTGTGGCTTCTAGTTACTTCTGTGTGGAGTGAAGTTCTTATTCCGCACCTAGCAGTGCAGTTTCTGGAAGGTAGCACGCAGAGGCAGCCGCGAACAACAGGAGCCTTGGTGTGCAGAGGCTCCCAAAAGCCCTATTCCGAGACCAATTCCGAAAACAAAAATTCTGTTTTCAGACACAGGAATTCCTGTACCCTGTCGAAACGGATCCAAACGTTACCCAATCGGAAATGGAATTCTGAAAATCTGGCTCCCTTGCAGGCAAAGAAAAACCTCTTGAGATTTTTGACAGTTTCTTCTCAAGCGAGGGTTTCCTCAAGGCTTTGCCCCGCCGGCTCCTCCTAGGTTCCCCCTGCAGCTGCTGCTGTGAGCCCAGACAAGCTTCTGAGGAAGCGGGTTCAGAGACTGAATATTTGGCGGATTGGAAACGGGCAGACTTGGAGGCGCTACTGGAACCCTGTGGTTCTCATGGGGACCGAAAAGAGGCCGAGTAAAGGGAGGAGTGAGCTGAGCTAGGGGGGAGGAAGAAAAAGACGGGGGAAAACGAAAAGAGAAGAAGCCATTCTTGTGTTTGAAAACCCAGTTGTGATAACGGAGTTGAATATCGACGAGGGAACATCCGTTTATAAGCAGAGTGGACCAGCTGAAGTGTGTTGGACAGGAAACCCAGAGATCGATGCATCGGAACCAACCTTGGCTGCAAGTTTTGTAGCAACTCCATTGTTAAGCTGTATTCAAACAGTTGAACGAAATCTACTTCTAGATCTTACATCATATTTCACCTTTCCTAAGGTATTTACCTTTCAAAAGTCACCTCTCAGAGGATCAGCCTGCCATAGAAGTGTGGCACGTATCATGGAAAAGTCTCGCCCTTCTGCTTGATAAATTAAGACATTTCTGATAAATTAAGACTCATTTGGCTGTGGCACAGTGCCCCGGGGTGTAAATATGCTCTCCTCTCGGACTCCCATCACGGGAACAATGGGAAGAACTGAATCCTTCAGTAGACGTAGTCTTGTACACGATTTCATGGAGGAGGGAGGACAAATTCCACATTTATTTCCATTATGTCCTCCATTAAAGGGTGTTTAAATTATTATGTGTTTATCATGCTTTGATTAATTATGTGCAAGTAGATGCAGATATAGCACAATCCACAAGAAGTATTTTTAATACAGATTTGGGTTCAAAAGAGAAACATCAGATTTCAATGTTTATACCTGGATTTGGTAGAGAGAAGCATGGTAGGAAAATCAAGAAGATACTAAATATAAAAAGATGTGGTATTGGAATAAAATTCTATGGGAGACACGGGATGGAAATAACGAATTCAAGGAAATAAAAGATCAAAGGAAAATCTTTCACAGAAGTTTTACAAGGGCTTTCTCTTCTCTCTCTTTCTCAAGAGATGTCGGTAAGTATTAAATTACTATAGTTTTAAGATTCCTTTGATATAAATTACTCTATCCTTCAGAAAAATTGAACCTTATGAAGAAGAATGTTACATGTCCACTGTAAAAAAATGTGAGGGGGAATATCGAATTTATCAAAATTCCGTTGGGGGTTAAGAATGCCCCCAAAGCAATTGAAACTAATAAAGCAAAGGAGACCTAACCCTTGGGGAATTTTGCACTACTTCTGTGTGTAGAATAGACAGGAAAGGGGCAAGGTTAATAAAAACCAGGGGATCAGTGACGGGTCTATTACAAAAATTGAGGTGATGGATCAGAGAAACGCCTGAGGATCTACATACTGAAAATGTTCCCACTAGCCAGCTGTGATCACAACCACTATTGGTCACAGGGCAGGCTAAAACTCCGTTCTTTCTTCAATGAAATAAGGACTGTTTGGACTTCACCTCAGATTGTGTCTTGTGGCCAGGTAGAACTGGCCTGGAGGAAAAGACAGAAGCAAAATTCCAGAGTAAAGAACTCCCTGTTTATTCACAACAAGAGCAACTTTACATAAAACCTGACGTGCTCAATCAGTAAAATGTCTTTAAAATCGTTTTGCAGAAAGGAAACAAAAATGAATGTAAATTTGTGTCAAAGGAAATAAAGGAGAGGGGAGGAGGTTGGGATTACCATATACACGCTACTATATATAAAATAAATAATCAACAAGGACCTACTGTATAGCACAGGGATCTCTACTCAGTACTCTGTAATAACCTATATGGGAAAATAATCTGAAAGAAGAATAGATATATGTATATGTATAACTGAACCACTTTGCTGTATACCTGAAACTAAGACATTGTAAATCAACTATACTCTAATATAAAATAAAAATTTCTTTAAAATTAGGTGAGAGATTGATAGGCCTTTTAGTATGATAGCAAAATAAATAGTAAAAGCTGGTTGAATTGTGGATATATTTTGAAGGTGGAGCTGATAGATGAAATGTAAGATCTCAGCAAAAGCAAAGATTCACAGATAACTGCACAGATGGAGTAGTTGTTTACTGAGATGTGGGGAGATTGGGGAGGGGAAAGTTTGGGGGGAAGATTAGGACTTCAGTCTTTGGCAATGTTAGATATAAAATACTTGTCGAGAAGGCAGCTGTATGTGTGAATTTGGAGTTTGAAGGAGCAGTCCAAGGTGGAAAGACATTTGCATATACGTGGTATTTAAGGACTGAGCCCTGAGTGTGCAAATGTAAGATTCATACAAGAGGTAGTTATAATACAACATGTAATAAGGACTATTAATAGGATTGAAATAACTTCAGGGCCCTGGGTGTATTCCAGGAGTTTCTAAACCAGTCTTGAGGAGTCAGCAAAAGCTTCGGGGAAGAGGTAGTGGGTAAGGTCTGAACTGGGATCCAAAGGACAAGTAGGAACTGGCAAATGGGAAAGGGAGAAGGAATTCCAGGGGAAATGCAACCTCGACGTCCAAAAGCAAGAGAGGACACGAAACAGTCAGGAATTCCCCTGCCCCTTTCCACTCCAACTTCTCTGTCACATTTACCCTCCTGCCAGAGGAGGGACTATAGACGTTTGGAGGAAAGTTACATTGGAGAGATTTAACATTTGGATTTGGTGGGCAATATTTTTGTGGCTTCTAGTTACTTCTGTGTGGAGTGAAGTTCTTATTCCGCACCTAGCAGTGCAGTTTCTGGAAGGTAGCAATCTTTGCAACTTCATGTGAATTTATAACTATAATTACTTCATGTGAATTTATAATTATTTATGATTATTTCATTGAAATAATATATTTATTATATAATATACACACTTCCTCTTCCTCATGGACTTGGCCATGTGACTTGATTTGACTAATGAAATGTCAGTGGAAATGTCCAGTCTGACATATCAGAGAAGTAAAGAACCCATTATGTGGGGATGAGGTAGAAGAGCCCTTGGTAATCAAATCACGTTGTTCATAGATAGGTGAGTTCTGTATGTTGCTGTGAGCTTTAAATGAACTGCTGTGACACAATCTCCCACTCAGAAGTAACCCTGCAAGATAATGGTGAAAAGAAATCCTCCCAGTGGCTAGAGCTTTAGATGGTTCATTTGATGTTCCTCTTTACATGGAGAGAGAAGTGCCCTAAGATAAAGCTGTATATGGGATCCTAGGCAAAAGGGAATGGTTGGCTGGAAGGTTAGGAATCTGAAAAGCATAAGATTTGAAGATTAGAGACCAGAGGTGTGGAGAAATGCATGTGGACTGACTGGTGGGAATTGTCACAATGTTGAGGATCTTTTCTCATATATTAATACCTTCCAGATAAAATCTACTTCATAACAGCCACTGAACAATTAGCTGCACAGATCAACTCATCCAGTAGATGTCATCACCCTCAGGCATCAATAACAGGAATTTCTTAGTTTAAAATATTATTAAAAGATTGAAGGAAGGTTTTTTACCCTCTTTTTTTTTTCCTTCTTGGTGTGGGGCTGAACTTTAGTGAGTCATGTCTCCAAGTATCTCAAATGATCCCAAATACTTTAAGGTTGAAATTTCCAGTATACAAACATCTAACTGATGCTAGAGAGCCATAAACCACAGCTAGCAAGAGTAAATGCTGAATGGATGGGGTAACATTGCAACCAGTGTACTGTGACAACACAACAAAGGCAGGTGAGGATTATTCATCCTAGAAGAAATGATAGGAGAAGTTAATATACAAATCGTTTGAAGTAGTCACGGGAAATGGAGAGCAGACTGCATTTGTCCAAAACCTATGGATCCATTGATCCCAACATTTGAACAAAAGCTTGAAGGAGGCCAGGGAGTAAATCTTATAGATATCTGAGGTAAGAATTCTCTACACAGAGGGAACAGCATCAGAACAATATGTTGGACACGATAAAATAGAGGAATAAAAGCAAAATATTCTCTAAGAGGTGAAGACAAATACCTACTTAGTCACACAGGCAAGAATCCTTCGGCAGATGAGGAGAAAAAGAATCCATATCACAACTGTGGAGTAGAGGTGGGAAAAAATTAAAAAACGGAATCAGAGAGGACTGTTTAGAATAAGTGTGATTTCCCTTCACTAACTGCAGGAATAATCACAGATAGGGGCATGTGGAGTGTAGTCTCTGGGAGAGTTAACACTGTGTCCTGTTTGATACAAAAAAAACCTGATGGCATTAGAACCATTTCCTTAATTCTTTGACCACTGTGGAACGGTCACTGTCTTTCGCATCTTCCTTATCTGACTCTAAAAGGAAGAGACATTTCGAATACCATTATATAAGTGACAGTGTTTTTCAAATCACTCAGAAGTGAATGGGTGTAAAATCAATGTAAAAAAAAAAGATCATGAATGGTATTTTAATAAATGGAATAGAAGATATAGGAATAGAAATAGGAAATATCAGAATAAACCCATGCAGTAAAATACTGTTTGGTAGAGTTTGGTCTCTCTGTCTCTCCAAATATCTATCATCTATCTATAGCTGTATCGATATTGGTATAGATGATAGACAGAGATAGATTCAGATAGTTATCTCTCTCATATATATATATATATATATATATAAATCTTTCTTACATATGTATAAATGTATATATATATATATATACATACATTAGTTTGACAATTGTACTGAGTTGTGACTTAAAATGTATTTCGACACTGAGTTGCAGTCAGAAAAGTTTAGAAAAAAGACTTTCTTGAGAGGGTACAATTTGAAGATGGCAGCATCTCCTTGAGATGACAAATATCTGGGGGTGGGGAGTCGGTGTATGAGCCCCAAAGGAATAATGGAGTTTCCCTTTCCTTGGCTGAGGTAGCTGTATAGCTGGGCTCAGGTGAGCGTAGCTGCAGACCCGAGGAGCTGCATAGCTGGGCTCAGTGCGCGTGGCTGCGGACCCGAGGAGGGTCCTCTGCGGGTGCGAGCTGCTAAGCTCGCCACTCCACCATCGTTCCTTAAGTTTTATCGTGGACGGGGACATGGAGTACAAGGAGAAAAAACAAACGAACAAAACAAACGAAAACACACTAGCATACAAGCCTCGACCTAGCCATGTGACTGAAGCAACACTCTATGCTCACTATCCAAAAGCTTCCAGTACTAAAGAGAAAAGATTTACAACCTTCCAGACGGGTCCCGTCTAGCGACATCGCAGAGGCAGCCGCAAATGAGAGCTGTGTTCGGGAACTTCCCAAAGGTTCTGCTCTCTAATATAAGCTTCGGGAAAAGGAAGGTCCTATCTTATTCAAAAATGTATTTGTTTGTTTAGTCCAAACGGCCCCAAACAAGATAGAATCGAAATTGTGACCCCCGTGTAATAATTTGAGAAACAAACTGGGTGAACTCTATTTCAGGCGCACCGTACTGAAAATCTTGCGCCCTTGCGAGCAAGCAAAATGCCTGTCTTTTATTCAAAGTGTCATCTATAAGATTTTTCGACAGGTAACAGAGGAGATGGTTAACACGTTTCCTTTCCGGTGGCAGCAGAGTTGGCTCCACGACTTCCGATCTTCTCCCCGAGAAGGGTCCACCCAGAGTTTTGCTCCGCGGGCTCTTCCTCCGCTCCGAGAGGCTAGCGGCTCCAGGGAGTGGGGAGGGGTGCTGGGGAGGAGGTTCAATGCCGAGCTTTGGGCACTCTTGGGCAGGTTGGAAAATTGCAGACCCGAAGGTGATGACCCTAGGTCATGTGGTTGCGGAAGAGCTGATCTACGTGCCTCGAGAGAGAGGGGCGACAGAAAGAAAGGAAATCAGAAAGAAAGGAAATCGAAAAAAATGTTCAGCGCAGAAACGGAGACATAATCATTGAAGGGAATAACAGTGGCTTCTGTCAGCGGCTAAGCAGAGTGGCGCAGCGGTAGCGTGCGGGGCCCATAACCCAGTGGTCGATGGACCGAAGCCATCCTCTGCTAGAGAGCTTTTCCATCCCTTGCTATTAAAACTTTACTCCAACTCGGCTACAAGTACGCACAAACACCGAATCAATTCCTACCTCTTCCATGTTCACTCAGTTAACATTCTCGAGTTTGAGAATCCTCTAGTTTGCCTTCTTGCTTCCCACCTTACTTTGAAATCCCACCATTCTCTCACTAGGCAATTCCAAAACCCTTCTAGCTATCTGAAGTGACACACTGCCCCGAACTGTAAAATTGTAAAATTCCTTCCATCCCTGGTGTCCAGTAGAGGAGCAATGGAAATATTCCTTCAGCGGAGGCGGTCTTATATCAATATATTGTATGCGACCTCCCGGAGAAAGAGGTGATAAATTCCATATTTACTTCTGTTACAACTTCCAGTAAAGGCCCTTTCAAATTTGTTATCTACTTACGATGTTTTCATTGATTGCATTCTATTAGTAAATGAAAATATAAATGAAACCAAAAAAATTAATCATAACAGATTTGTGGTTCTGTCACATATCAAAATTTCAGATTTCAGTGTTTATACCCATATTTGGTGCAGACTAGTATAGTAGGACGATCGAATAAAGACTTTAAGCGTAAGCATACGTTATATTGGCGTAAAATTCTGTGGAAATACAAATTCAAGGAGAAAGTGATCGGTGAAGTGGGAGATGTCTGGACCCATTTTTGGACAGCGTGGGTTTTGAATGGAACTCATTCTCCGAGTTCCTTAACTTAACAACCTTAAAATGACGTTTCTTGAAAGAATCGTATTCAATCCGTGCCATTTTTATTGTTATTGGAAGGAATGGTGTTACAAATCTTAAAACGTTATTCGTTTTTCAATTTCTCAGAATGTTAGTGCCCTAGTTCACTCAGGCTAAGCCTGAATATTCAGCCGCAAATTAAATCTCCCACTTCTTTGCTCCCCTCCTGGAGCTCCGACCCCACCGGGCTAGGTGAGGATCGCGATTGGAGAGGGTGGCCGGGGCGCGGGGACGGGGAGGCGTGGCTGAGCGAGGGACAAAGCCGGCTGCCTGCGGAGGCGCTCAGGCTCTTGGTCCGTAGACAAGAAATCCCTTTGGCCCCCTCCGGAGCCTCGCGAGCCCGCCAGAGTGCCATCGTACCTGCATACTCAAAGTGCGAACAATCGAGGGCGACACACATTCAGCCTCGGGGAGGCGTATGGAAAAGGAAGGAAGGAAAAGGCAAAGGCAAAGGAAAGGAAGAAGGGCGGGAATCCCCAAGCAGCAAATCCGGCCTCCTTTATTCCCCGCTGCTGGCGCCACGAACGCCGTCTGGGCTGCCCAGGTCCACGCGCCCGGGTCTCCGGTCCCGCGCTCCCGGCAGCGCCCCGCCCCTCGCCCCCAACCTCCACCGACTCACCCTGAGGGGCTCGGACTGCCCTCCCTACTCCGACTCCGGGGACGGGCGGGCGGACTCGGTGCCGGGGCCGGGAGCCGGAGTCTGGAGACCCGGCGCCTGCTCGACTCTAGCTCTGGGACTCCGGCAGCGCGCTTCCTCTCCAATCCCTCTCCTCGTGCCGCGCGCCGCAACCCGGAGAGGAGAGAAGAGAGGCCAGAGCGGCCAGCTTAGGCCTCAACCTAGCAGAGCAGTCTACGGGGGCTGCTGAGGTCCCGCGTGTCCTCTGTTTCCACCGGCCGCTCACTTTCGGATACAGGACCTGGAGGGTGAGGAGCTCCCCGAGACCCCTTTCACTTTCCTCGCGCAGGGATCCTAACCGACACCGGAACACTTCGACTGCGGCTGAGTCACCAGGCGTCAGAAACCTCGGGAGCCCAAACCCGAAGTCAAAGGCACCGACCCCGCCTCACTGCTCCACATGGGCACTTACGTGGGCAAGCTGGGACTCTGGCCGTCATCCCAAGCAGGGGGGCGCACAGACTTGTCGGAGAGGCCCTTGAACCGCCGGCCAGCTCAGCCCCTTCATCAGGTTCCCCGGGTTCAGCAAGTCCATCGTGCCCACCCTGCCCCTCGGCACAGACCTGCGAGGAGCCTGCCGAACTGGGATCCTACCAGTCCCAACGCGTGCGTGGTCAATGAGGCTTGGAGGCGCTTTCGCATGAACAGGTCCCAGAATTCCATCGTGGGGCCTCTTCCCTCAGACTGGTGGGAAAGTTACTTCAAGGGGAGTATCTGGTCTCTTCGGCACCCCAGGGCAACATGGAGCCCGGTGACCAGGAGGCTCGCTCCTCGTGAGCCCCCCTCCACTGCCCCAGCAGAGGTAGCGAACTCTGCAGGGGTCTCACCTTCTGAGAAGCCCCAGACCCATGTGCGAAGGAGACAGTGCTGAGGGCCCTCGGAGAGTGCAAGAAGGGGAAAGTCAGATGGGAAGAACCACTTTTTCCATGAGAGCTTGGACAGTAAGAGAAGGATTCCAGAGACCAGACTATCTGCGTTTAAGCCTCTGACGAAAAATGGAGTCCTCACTTCTTTTGTACCCAGGCCTGGGCCTCTGAAGAGAAGCCTCGACTGCTGGGGCTCAGGTCACAGCTCGAATAACAGGCCCAGCTGCTCCTCCATGGACTCCTTGGCCAGCACACACACAGGTGGCCCCCTTAGCTCCCAAAGAAATGCTATTACAAGCTCTTACAGCTCTTCTAGAGATTTCTCTGAGGCTTGGAAGAGAAGTATTCCCAGTACATAACTCCAGATACCAGAGTGGCCAATAAAAAGGAAAGAACATTGGTCATCCGTCTCACTCTCCAGTCCCACTGGTATCAGATGAGTCCCCAGAAACATCTGGCAGCTCTGGGCAACAAAATCAGATTCCCCTGCTTCTGTCAAGCCCCTGGAGCCTGCTGTCCCTGACTCCGCCTCCTCAGCTGGGTTATGCAGTCCCCGAAGACCTGGCCTTAGGGAAGAAAGCTGGACTCCAACGGAGCAACAAAGCCAGAGAAGATACGACTGAGGTCACCACAGACTCTGTCCCTGACACTTGGTCTGCTATTCAGCCTCCCCTGTCCCAGGGCACTGATCCTCAGCTGGAAAGCTTACATAAAATGCAGAAGTCTCCAAGTCCACTGGCCTTCCCACAACCTACCGGAGAGGCAATCTGTGTGGCCCACTCGCCTCTGAAGACAGCGAGCCTGCTGGCCTCACGTGGGTGCTCCCAGTCAGAGCCCCTTTCAGGCACCTCTTCAGACTCAAAACCCACCACTACTTTCATCCTTCTGACCCTTGTTTCTCCCACAGCACCAGTCACTGACACCACGTGGCCACTTCAACCTCTCAGGCTGCCATACCCCAGACTCACCTGCCATTTACCCTGCAGCACCCACTATGCAAAGCACTTTGTTTGGATTGATGAGCAGCCCAGCCCCCCATCTTCCTGCATCTGCACTCCTGTTGCAACTTCTGGTAAGTAATTCCTCCATAATTACGAGTGAGAAATGCTCAAGTAGGGAACCAAAGCTTCTACTTTTCTTTTGATTTGTACCTTATAAAATCACCCTCTACCTCACATCTCTCCCAGATAGGGTGGGTAGGGCAGGAAGACTCTTGGACCTGAGAACAAAGGGAGAAAGGGAGGAAGAGCAGATACCGAAGCTGACCTCTGTACTGTAACCAATGGGAGGTCTATGAGTAGCTACGACATATTCCTTAGCACGTATCATCCTGATGGAAAAAAAGAAAAGGCAAGAATGACTCCCTGAATACATCTATCTCCTGTTTTACGGATACCTTGGAAGAGACCTAACTGGAAATATAATCAATCTTAAGTTGGTCGATAAAATAAATTGTTGAAATGAGTTTATGATACAGGAATTGCTATAAAACTCATATCTATTCAGAGGCAGAAGGATATTAAGAAACTTGCCCAAGCTCAACCAGTTAGTAAAGGTTAGATTTGGGATTTCAACCCTATTGGCTCCAAAGTGTGTGTTCGCTTCTCCCTCACTACAGCAAGTCACCAAAGTCAGGACTCTAACCCAGGTATATACGACTCTAAATATCCATGCTGTTTTTACTTTGAAAGGCATTCCACAACCGAAGATTGCCATCTTACAGTGCGGGGGGTGGGGGGGTGCAAGAGGAAAAGTATTAGACAATTTCTACAGCTCTTTACATGATAATTTAACATTTATACAGTGATGACTGTATACCTTGTATCGTGCTTTGCACCAGCCATTCAGAGGTGAAGGAAAACTTCTGCTTTGGAGATTACAATTTAGTGGGGAGACTGGTAAGTAAGCCAGTGATTCCATAACAAGCGACAGGTACTAAGGGAATGGAAGCAGGGCAGAAGGTCGTCTTATCTAAGTCTTGAAACTTGAATTCTGCCTTACGGTGTGTGTTCTCCAGTTCTAGCAACTGGAGAAGGGTATTTCAGGCCAAAGACAAAACACGTGCACAGGAGGGTCTGGAAGACAGAACGCATCTATCTGGGTAACTTTCAAGGAGTCACACATGGTTTGGGAGAAGAAGGGGCAGATCATGGGTATGCTTATAAACCATATCGCGCAGTGTGCACAGGGTTCCAAATACAATGGAGAGTCATGGAAAGATTTTAAGTAGGAAAGAGACAAGCTTGGGTTTAGATTGCTCTAGCTGTCATGTGAGGGAGGAGTCAAACGGGGACAGGCTGGAGGCTTGGAAATGTGTGGGAGGCTGCGGAGACACCAACAAAGATGAAAGATACAATACATTCAAGCTAGGTAATTAATTACCTGGTTAACAGGGATTGTTAACCAGGTAGTTAACAGTGGGCATGGGGAGGCAGTAGAGAGAGGCGGGATTAAGAAGCAGGACTTGGTGACCGATTGCACCGTGTGGGCAGAGGAGATGGGCAGAATAAGGGTGAGGGGGAGTTGGAGAAGACCGACCCTTAGCCATTTGACTTGGAGGATGGAAAATGTAATTTTGGCAGAATACATGGAATGTTTATAGACTTGAGTGTGAAGTGACTATGGAATATGAAGGAAATATTTGTCATATTCAATCATTCATTCACTGAAAAAATACTGGGCATCTGATACTGGTTACTAGGCACTCTTCTAATATTTGGGATGTTCTCAGTGACATAAAATTCCTGTTCTTCTGGAGTTTATGTTCTAGTAGGGGGTGTGATTAAAAAATAAACAATAAACATAATAGGAAATAACTCCCATGTGAAAGAGATTGCAAACGGCATGGCAAAAATATAGAGCAGGGTAGGTGGGTTAAGATGGCGCTACAGTTTCATCTGAGCTCTTATGAGAGGTTGACATCTGAGCAAAGACTTGAATTCACTGACAGACTCAGCCATGCCAGAGTACGAGGGAAGAGGATTCCAGGCAAAGAGAAAACCTGGTGGAAGTCCCCAGGAGTGAGATGTGGAACAAGCAGAGGCTTTGGGACAAATAAATGACATGACTTGACTCACTTTTAGGATTGTTCTGGCTGCTGGCTGAGCTGGGACAGTAGAGGAGTGAAAGCGGGGAGACTGGGAGGAGGGTTCTGCGGGAATCCAGGTGGGATTCAATGGTGGCCCAGACGAGGACGCTTACAATGCCAGTGGAGAGAAGTGGTCAGATTTATATATATATTTAACCGATTTGCTCTTAGGGGGGTTGTGAGGTGTGAGATGAAGAGAGGAATCCGGGATAAAGCAAAGGTTTTTGGTTAGAGCAAATGAATGTATGGAGTGTCTGGTGAGGGCTAGGGAAAGATTGGAGCATTGTCAATGTACCTTAGAATATCGAAATCTTGGGAAAAGGTGAGATCCCTTACGGGGAGGGTATAGAATATGAAAAAGAGGGCTAAATTCGTCGCTTTAGATCGGCAGGAAGTTAATGAACTTTTCAAGTGCAGTTGGTACAAGTAGCTAAACTCTTCAAAAACATTTTTTTAAACTGCTTCATCTCATACAATTAAAAAAATGAATTCCAGATGGATTAAGGACTCTGATAGTATGAAATAAAATTATTTTAAAATAATTTATTTTTATAAATTATTTTAAATAGGTAGGAGGAAGGAAGCCTCCCTGGGTGAATCTGATCTTTTGGGGGGCTCAGAGTCGTCAGTCGGAGAGAGGCCCCCAAGAAGTAGAGTTCAATCAGGCCAAATGTTTTGTTCCCTTTTTCTTTTTCCTAACTCCGAGATGAGGCAGAGTGAAATAGGAAGAATGTAGAGGTTTAAAAAATTAACCTTAAATTTGAAGAAACCATTTTGTTTCCCTTTTATGTAATTGCCGACAGGGGAGGAACAGGCTACCGGTTAGCTCAGTTGGTTAGAGCGTGAGTGCTAATAACGGCAAGATCTGTGGGTTCGATCCGCGTACAGGCCAATTTGTACGACGACGCTTACCTCTTACACTTCTACACAGATGAGAGTTCTTTCAGTCTCAGGTCCACTGCGATGTCACAATTAATGTCAGGGAGACAGACAAACCTCGCGCTGAGAACTCAAAAAAATTTAAACACACATCTTTGATTTACCCCAAGGTTGAAGTCCTCCTTTGAATCCCATCTACAGGGTGAAAGGATAGTAGTGAGTGACTAGCAAGGGAAATAGAGCCGCTTTGGGCATATTAGTTTTCCACTGGGTAACTGATTCTTGCAAAGGAACTGACCCTACTGGATTATTTTCGTCCTAAAATAAACTGGGAAACCATCCACACTTTCTACACTTCCACACTCGGGTCTTAACTAGTTCAGCGAAAGGTGAAACAAGATTTTTTTATACGATGTGTGAAAAAAATATTTATTAATATCAACGCAGTAGGAAAGAAACAGCATTGCCAATTGTCTCTTTATAACAGGGAAAGAGCTCCCAATGACCAAAGCTGGAACAGTTTGAACAACAGATGGTGTGGTTTTGGATTATAATCCAAAGTATAAAATACATATTCATGAGTCCATACTGATGTAAATAAATCAATGAATACAAGAGAAGGGAAACATTTTCCTTACAGAAGAATTCCAACTAATATAAGTAAATGCTCCGCCCACCCCCCCAGGAGATGAAGCTTAATCCCCTCCCTTCCGGAATATGGGCCATACTGAGTGACTAACTTCTAAATAGTAGAGTAGAAAGTAGGAAAAAAATAGGAACTTCACAAGGGAGAAAAATGGCAAACACTACCTTAAAAATGATCAAGGTTGGCATCACCAGTGGTAAGCTATGCTCCTATCATGTAACATCCGATATGATGCGATGGGACAAGTACTTTATCTTTGTGGTCTCCCACAAAAACCTATAACCCCAAACCAATCATGCAAAAAATATCAGACAAACCCAGATTGGAAAACAGTCAAGTATGCTACAGAAATACTTCATCAACACTGAGAAACTGTCACAGACTAGAGGAGGCTGAATACAATGTAGGATCCTGGAAACAAAAGGGACATTAGTGTAAAACCTGGTGTGAATTTTTTTTTTTGATTTCCTTCCCGTTTAGGTCACCACAAGCATTGAGTAGAGTTCCCTGTGCTATGTGGTAGATTCTCATTAGTTATCTCTTTTACACATAGCCGTGTATATATGTCAATCCCAATCTCCCAATTCATCTCACTCCACCTTCCCCCCTTGGTATCCATAACTTTGTTCCCTACATCTTTGTCTCTATTTCTGCCTTGCAAATAAGTTCATCTGTACCAGAAAATGAATGAGCATTTATCTCTGTGGTTTCATTTGGCAATTTTAAAAATAATTAACTGATTTCGTGCAATCTTATTATAATACTCAGTGCATGTGCCCTTTGCTACCTCAGGCTTGCATGCTTTTTTTCAGGACAGCTGGTAGGGTCAGGATTGGCCACGTTGGGGGCCACTCATTGACTGCTTTACAGTAAACTTCTAATCAAATTATTGGAGAATAATAAATCATCACTTATGCTGCCAACTCGATATCAGGGAAAAAGCGGACTCCAATCTTGCTAGCTGGGAAATACTGTCTCACTTCTGTGTTTCCTGCAACCTTGGGACCAATCCAAGTTTGAGTTGCTGAGAACAGGAGTTTTCAGCTTTGCTCTTGGTCAGACGTGCTGATGCAGAGCTGTCCTATCAGGAAATTCTCACAGAGAATTCGAGGAAAGACCATGGTTTTGCTGCTGAGCACCTCCCTGATCCTTGAGGTAAAAGCTGGGAAGTGGACAAATACAGTGACGAAGGTCAGGTGAAGTGAGGAGAAAAATAAAGTATAGTCTAGTACGTCAGCTGTTGCACAGATTGACGTCGCTCAGAGCACAGGCGTTCCAGGCCAGTGTGAGTGACACTGGATAAGAAGTTGACTGACGACTCCCACCTCAACCTACTCGGCACAGAGTCCGGTCCCATGAATTCCCAAACATTACTCCTTTTGTCACTCCCTCCTGGGGCACAGCCCACCCCGCCCCTGCTCAGCAGTCTCCTCCGGACAAGCATGCCCTCTCGGAAGTTTGGGGGTCTTCGGGGCTCTGTGTGTTATGTCCTGGGTCCTACGATGAGCAAGAGACGTGGAAATGAAAGTCACAGGGTACTGTCGGGTAGTTCCTTGTAATCACATGCCCTAGGAGCCTGAGGTCACCCTGCGTGGTGTTGGGGAAGGAATTTGGACTCTGCTTTTGAGTTACGTTTGGTTATGAGTCGTAGAGTTCCTATATTCTTATTTTAACACGTTTTTAAAAAGGAGGGAAAGCAAAGTGAGTGAGTGATAATATACTAAAAGAGAAATACTCAAAATTATTAGACTTGGGGAGCACCAAGGAAATGCCGTTTTATTGGACTTGTAAAATCCAACGTGTGTGTGACGTTTCCGTGGTGCAGCGGTCAGCACGTTCGCCTTACACGCGAAAGGTCCCCGGTTCGAAACCGGGCGGAAACAGTGCCCTTCCCAGGCTTTTGCCACTTTACCCACAAGTACAACTACTTCCTTACTACCTTGTTGCCCTCTCTAAGGTGCCCGACCTCAAAACAAAGGGTTTCCAACCTATCCTCACAGCAGCAGTGCTCAGAGCTACATCTTGTTAAAGTACTTACTGCATTTTAACATTTCTGTAGGTTCCTCGGACTCCAACATCTTTTACAATGTGTGAATTATGAGTGTGTCCTGCCAGTCTGTGCCTAGTGCTTTTCTCTCCGAATGGACTTTTGAGGAAAAACGTGCTCAGTTTTTGTTGTTTTGTTTTGCGGGGGGATGGGGGGTGGGGGAGGGGGTGGGTACAGTGTAGCAATCTTTCTTGTATGCTTAGTGCTTATTATGTCCTGTCTAACATATAGTTGCTCATCTCAAAGGCATGGAGTATTTTGCTAAATTTTCTTCAACAGACTTTACTGTTTTCACTTTCACTGTAGAGGCAAATGATTTGAAATGCAAGCAAATGGCCAGGAAGCAGCTGAGGTATGCTTACCGCAATTAGAAATGAATAAGTGAATGAATGCCATCAGACAAACAAGGATGTAAATCAAACAAACGAACAACAAAAGGTGATGTTTCCAGATGTCTTCCATCTCTGGCATTTTCTTTTTTTCCTTGCCAGAAATATTTTCAAAAACCTTCAATATGAAATTTGTGTGTGGAGAAGGTGGAAAGCAATGGAGGAGGGGGTGGAGGAAATGAATCAGAAACGTTTCCCGTCCCCAGAAAGTACACGTGGATTTTGTGTCCGGCAGAGGCCGTTGCTTAACCTCACTGTCCTTTCCTTTTTCTCCTAGTTCCCGGGGTCCGCGTTGGTACCCCCGTCAATACCCTCGGGGACTCGGTCTGCAGTCCGCCTTGATCCGGGTCTCTCTGCTCAGGTGTTTCCACAACGCGGTCAAGGCCAAGCCGCCCCTTCTCCGGAAGCCCAGGCTGCGCGCCGGGATCCGTAGGCCGACTCGCCTCAGCCACCTAGGCTTGCCTGGGAGGGGTGGCCGCTCGCTGCCACGAGTTGTCCTTTGGGCGCAGAGACCTGTCGCTTACGTGGGTTCAAAGGGCAGTTGCCTTTAGGCACAGAACAGTCCCGGCCGGGCTCGGAAAGGGGTTAGGGTGGGTTTACCGGCGTGTGTGTTTAGAGACAAGTCTGTGGGACAGACGTACGCGGAATGGGGCGCGGGGGCCCTCGCAGGCAGGGTATCGAGGCCGGCAGGGGCTCCTCTCGGACACTTCAGGGGCTCGGCATCCCGCTCAACTCAAGGTGCGTGCCCGGCGGGCGGAGATGGTCCGCGTTGCCACCAGGAAGCCCGCCTCTTCCCGGAGTCAGGACCATGAACAGCGCACTCTGGATTTGCCGGGCTGTGTGAGGGATTTCTCAGAAGAGAGAAAGGACAGGGGGAAATGTTCTGATATAGTATATTGAGCTGGTGGTGTGTGTGTTTTAGGCACCGATTTTTTTTTTTATTTACAAAAACACATGAAGTACCGCATACCGTATTTCTACTTGATGGTTATGGAAGAAATGTTCACATATATTAAGGTGTGGGGAAGTCATGGCTTACATATGATTTAACTAAAACTTAACCCTGACTAGAGCAGCCTGTTTTGCGACCTATTAAACATACCTTTTACATCAGCTTTAACCGTTAAAAAAACCCAAAAAACATAAAACAAAACCATACCGTTACATCTGCTTTAACCATTTAACTTTTACCATTACCAGAAGTAAAAATGTCTGTTTTAAAGATGAAGATTAAACGCCTCCCTTCCTGGGACGCCAGTGCCAGTAGTACTTCCGCTCTACAGGGACCCTGGCTCTTGTCCCTCGTGGACTAAGGGGAGTCACATGATCTGAATGCCTGGGAGTTTTCTCAAACGTTTGGGGGAATTTTAGCTGGCTTTTGCTTAGATTGGGTCAGACTAGATCTCAGATTCTGTGAACTTTGAGAGGACAAAAGTATGACAGACAGAAAGCAGTGTTTCTAAAAGAGTTGCCTATCACCTAAACATCTGATGGCTATTTTATTATGTGGCCCTGAAGATTATGGCCTGAAATCCTCTCCATGGCCACTCCTGTGTCTTCAGCTTCATTTCGTACCTCACTGCCCCCTCTCTCCCAACCAGCAGCCCTTTGTCCTACCTGCCAGCAGTTCCTCTTGTTTCCCAGGGATGTGTGCACATATCATTTGTTCTACCCCAAATACTCCTCTATACCTAGTGAACATCTCCTCAACCTTGAAACTTGACCTCCACCATTACTCCTTCAGACAAAACTTTCTAAGTAAATCTTCACATTTCTTCTAGCACTGTACACCTCTCTTTTATTGCAAAAGCCAGTTAGGTGAAAGATGGCAAAGCTGGGATGAGAACGCATTGCACTCTGGATTCCAAGTTTGGGCCGTCAAGAACATTACCATACCATGTCTGTCTCTCAACATCCAAGGTCCTTCTCTCGAGGCAGTTGTACATTTTGAGGCATCTCTTTTGCCCAATTTGAAAACTAAAATAAACATACAACCAAATTGTCTAAAAAGAGCATGTCTGTCTGTTTGAAATGTATGTGGTATTAAATCAGTTCCTAAATTCCCACATTCTATGTCAAATTTGATTTCTGGAATGTGTGTACCTTTACTGAATGACTGAATTCTTGCCTCGTTTTGCCTTTACCGTTGACTTTTGCATGCTTTTATCCGATGCATGGTTTATCACAGAATTTGCCCATGATTCTCCCTCTTAGTGAGGCTTACTCTTTTAACAGTAAGAGGAAAAGATGTGATTCTTACAGCCGAACGCATTTCCAAACCAAATAAATGTGCACTATTTTTTAACGCTTAATTAAAGAGAATACAGGGCAGTCATTAGTCATCCACGCACACATCATCAGGGTCCAGTAGAAGTACATCAGAATATATGACGCGGGTGGAAGCATGGCAGATTAACAGATCGATTGCAAAAATTTGCAAAGAGCACTCGCAGGAGAAAACTTGCTTTCAGGGAATGACATTCTTGCTATCACGTATGGAATGTTCTAAGGGTAACAATTCTTATGATTTTAAATATAGAAATTGAAAACAACGTTGTAGTATATACACTCACCGCGAATTACATGAATCTGTCGGAGTCAATGGTTTTGCGATTATTTCCATCCTCATTCCGGAACCAGCGACTTCGGAGGTTTCATTTAATTAAATAGGCATGCTTAAGGCCCTGTCTCACGCAGGGGCCAGTGGCGCAATGGATAACGCGTCTGACTACGGATCAGAAGAGTCTAGGTTCGACTCCTGGCTGGCTCGGGACCCTTTTGACACCCAATCACCTTGCAATTGACACGCCGACCAATTCTTCAAACTTTCTCCGATCGCAAGGACGTGCTGGGAAAAGCTCCCTCACCTTCCTTCTTGTTGCCCCACAGGGCAATCAATCCCGCCTCTTGCGCAACTCGGAAGGACACTTCAAAGGCGATCACAGGAACGTTCACAATCTAACGCTTTCTGGTTTCAATCTCATACCGCAAATATGGAGAAAGGTTCAGTCTCACACGGCAAATATGGAGAAAGGATCGCACAGAGACACCTATACACAGATTCAAATCAAAGAGGCTTTAAGAAAAAAGAAGAGGAGGAGGAAAAACAAGAAGAAAGAAAGAAAGAATCAATGTGGATCTACGAGTGTCTTCACCAATATTAGCTTCACTGGGTTACCCCTCAACCCCTTCCGAATAGAGAGACGAGAGGCTTTGACTGAGGCAATGGTAAATCTAGGAAGGCTGGGCTTGTGCGGGCCGGATATTGGAGCTGGTCCTGACCACCACGCACTCGACATTCCATGCCGCAGCTTGCTTTCCAGGACCGCGACTTCCAGAAGAGCGCTGGTTAGACAGTTCCAAAATGCGGGGGGTAACGTGAGTGACGTGTATGCTTTTTTTTTTTTTTTTTTTTTTTTTTCCCCCTTTAAGTAACCTGTGCCTTCCAACTCTCAGAGACGTGTAACCACCTTGGGTGGTAAGGAGTAAAAGCAAGCGTGGCCCGTACGGGAATCGAACCCGCGACCTTGGCGTTATTAGCACCACGCTCTAACCAACTGAGCTAACCGGCCGTGACGTGACTTACGTTTTCCCTTAAAACTTTTAACCATCATTTCCCGCAGTACCTCTTCGGCCAAAGACAAACGTTTACTTTTCACGGTCCTCGGACACCTAGCTGCTCCATGTGTAACCCACCAAAGATCTGCTGTGCCCTCTACACAGAGAGCCAAACTCGGACAGCAGCCCTTTGTCCAAAATGAAGCCTTGGGTTGCACGGCGCCGAGCCATTTACACAACAGCACATACTTCCATGGATTCCCCCGGCCGTTGACCGCAGCTTCCTCCAAAAACGTCGGCTTCCTCTTTCACGTCCAGGAGTACGACTGAAAACCGGTGTGCCTTCTTTCCGTTTGGTTTTCTTTCAGGAGACAGCGTCTCATTCTGTTTATTTTGGGTGGAAAGCAACAACCACCACCAAATTCTCCTGAGAGAAGCTACACTTAGAACTTAACCTTTGAAAGAGGTTGGGGGGTGGGGGCGGGGAAGGAGAGAGGGCGCAAGAGGAACGAAAGAGGAGAATAAGGGTTGGGCACTCGGGGGCCGGTTAGCTCAGTTGGTTAGAGCGTGGTGCTAATAACGCCAAGGTCGCGGGTTCGATCCCCGTACTGGCCACTCCTTTGGGTCACCTCCGCAGGGACCTTCCCCTGCCGAATCCGTCAGGAGGAAACTTGCTTCTTAACCTACACACACCTGCGAAGAGGGTAGAGTCCTCTCTATAACAACATGTTCCAAGTCCAACCGTCCCTCGCGGACCTTTTATCCACTCCTTACCCAACTCGGCTCTCGGCCTACTACAACTTCAACATTCTTCCCAGCAGGCAGTGTACTCTTTCCTCCGGGACCAGTGGCTGAGGACAGAGACACGTGCAGGGCCAGAGGACGCAAGAGTGGGAGCTCGACCTAACACGAAAAATGGGCGGGAAAAAGTGGAAAAGATTACTGGCAACCTTTGGTTACAAGCTTATTCGCTTTTCAATTCTCTTTCCAAAGTAGTTGCGCAAGCAACGTCCTTTCTCAAATCCTCAAGAGATACAAAGTAAATAGGCGTTCTTCAAAGGTCGTTCTTTCCACGTCTCTGACGACTCTTTCAGAGGAACTGGCAGCCGAGATTGCCCTGTGAGGAAGGACCACGCCAGGCAGACTGATTCAGGATACTTCCTCTTCCCTCCATGTCAGCAGCTCTTCGAACACTTTGAGAAAGAAACACAAAACACAGACTTTTCTTTTCTTTCTTTTCTTTTCTTAAGGACAGGAATCGAATCTGGATTCCTTAGACAGACGTGCATCTCATATCGTTGCTTCTGACTTGAAAGGACAGTTCAGTATCATGGTAACTTCTCTGATCTTTGTGGGAAGTCCTTCCACAGACTTGTACAGTTTCCCTACCTGCGTGCGCTACCAGTGCTAAGCTCCACGTGGAGTGCTTTCTGGAGGTTTCTCTTCTCGCGGCTCTCTCCTTTCCGGTACTCTGTCCTGCCAGCTTTAGCTGCCTTGGTCTCCTGGACTATCCGCCCCGTCACTGCAACTCAGGGAGTTCACCAGCCTCCGCCTGGGTTCCTGTTCCATGCACTGGGGCCTGGAAACTCTCTCAAGGCTGCAATCCCAGGTCTCACCTCATGCCCAGAAAACTCGCTCACTCCTTTCTTTCTGTCAGGGAGCACCATCCTTCTTTGCCTGATGTTTGGTGTCTTGAAAACTGTTTCGTCTATTTTGTCGGGTTTTGCTTCTTTCAAGCCGGAGGGTGTATCTGATCCTTGAGATTTCGTCTTAACTGGAAACAGGACTTTCTGCCCTTTAGAAGACGAAGGGGGAAAGCTGAGGCCTCTTCGGTGTGTGCTGGGGGTTGCAGGTTCCGAGTGAGCAGAGGCAGGCGGGCTGCTTAGTGCAGCGGCCTGTCTCAGGGCAGTTGGCATTGCCTTCCTGGGAAACGTGGGGCCTCATGTTGCGTGTGGCAAACAGTGTGCACAGGTATTGCACTGGGGCTCCAGGCTGCAACTGGGCCAACCTGTCTGGAGGGCTCAGGCTACAGGCCTCAGCGCCGGTCAGGTGGTCTCCTCTGGTGTGTGAGTGTGATGTGTGTGTGTGTTGGGGAGCGGGGGTGGGGTGGGGGTGGGGTTTGGGCCAGGGGTGTTTCCGGGACAGCAGGGCTCTTGTTTGAGAGCAGGGTTGAGTCCAGGAGTGCTGAGGGGCCGATGCCGCCAAAACGGGCATTCGGATCTCTGTCCGGCTGGCAGGCTGAAGGTGGGAGTTTTCTGATGAGGGGGTGGGAGCCTTGGAGGGCGTGGGATCTGGGCACTCTTTCCTTATCGCCGCCCCGCTGTCGCCCGCGGGGCATCGGAACACCTACGTGCTCCGTCAGTGCCTCACCGTGGGTGAATTCCGGTCGTCCTCTTGGTGGCCTGGTGATGACTGCCACTTAGCACAGCCTCAGAGGCTGAGATTGGATGAATCAGTGGGACCCGCCCAGCACCTGAGTCCACTGGAATGACCCCGCTCCGTCCTTCCTTCCCTTGCTGCCTCTAGTACCCTTTCTCTCTCTCTCCCCACACACACCCCCGTCTCTCCTTTCCATTAGGTTACTACTTCTCTGTGGTACCCTTTTCCCAATACTTTATTGAAGTACATTTTTAAATGAAAAGCGTTTATGTGTGGTTTGAGCTGATAAACTTTACCGATGTATCCTACTCCCATGTGACCACCACCCAGATGGAGACTGAGAACATTCCCATTAGTCCAGAAAATTGCCTTATGCCCCCTTACCAGTCAAGATTGCATCCTGCAAGCTAATCGCTGTCTGATTTCTAGCACCAGACAGTTTGCCTGCTCTTGAACTTCATAGAAGTGGAATCATATAGCATATCCTATCGTGAGGCATTTTGGGGGTCCAGCGTGATATTTCTGAGAGTGATCTGAGTCCTTCCACGTGCAATAAGTCACAGAACTTTGTTCCTCTTATTGCTGGGAAGTTGATTCTTTCGATTTTATAAACAAACCAAAATTTGTCTGTATATACAAGGACACATGACATAGCTCATGATGTTCATAGTGGGGGAAAAAGGAGCTCGGCGCAACAGCCTGTCAGCAGAGTGGCGCAGCGGGAGCGTGCTGGGCCCATAACCCAGAGGTCGATGGATCGAAACCATCCTCTGCTAAGCTTCCTTCTTCTAACGCCCAGTTCTTTTCTCCTGGATCGCAGGCACAACATAGCGAGAAGAAATTTCGTCAACTTACACATGCACCTTCTTCTTCGACCACCTCTATAGAATCCATTGCCACCCCCTACCTAACCACTGTAAACCAGTTAGCGTTTTCCTTTCCCCTCCTTTTCCTTTCCTTTCCTTTCCTTTTTTTTCTTTTTTCTTTTGCCAGTTGGGAGGGGGGGACGGGGGTGGGGAACACAATCCACCCTCCTCACTCATTTCAAAAGAGAAGCGAATCTCTAGCCCTTCTCACTCGAGAATACTTTAAAACTTTACCGTTCATTTCCAATGGATCAGTATCATTTCTTCCAGGCAATAAAATACACACTTCACTCCAGTTAGGGTTTTATATTTTCTTTACACTCGAAAGAAAAACATTTTTTCTTGATTTCTGCCCGATGACTATGTCGCATTTTTACTTGGGCTCGAGTCTCCTACCCTTTGTCGCCTCTTTTTTCGCTCCTACGCATGATTTATCAAATTTAGATCAAGTTAATGCGAAAGCTTTGTGAATCCTTTTTGAAAGCAATACATGTTGCAATTACCATGAAGACCCCATTCGCGTGCACTCTATGGGAAAAACAGAAGCAAAGGAGTTAAATGTGAAATGGCAGGAGAAAATGAAATGAATGTGTTAAAATAAAAACATCTGTGCATCACTATCTAACTGTCAAACTCAGGGGGGAAGAACACACACATGGAAGTCTTAGGAAAAAAAAATTTTTCCCCCGTTTTTTGAGGAAAACTTTTTAGTGAAAGTACTCTTTAATGAGTCCTTACATCATGACAAGGAAGTATAAATTCCTCCAAACAGGAAGCACCCTAAATAATGAGAATTTTTAAAAATCAAAGGGAAAACTAGAAATGAGCTGAAGATGGGGATAGAGGGACCTGTTCTCTTCCTCTACCTGTTGCTTTGAAGGTGTTCTTATCTGGACGTCCACTAAACCAACACTCTTCAACTTATTTTGCCTGCTTACCCTCTAAATTGTTCAGAGGAGCGAATAGCCAGGTTCTGACCAAAACTCTGGGTCCTTTGGCTCTGCAACGTGTGCCACCAATGTGACGGAAGGGAGGGTTTACGCCTTCAAGACACCTTTCCTATGGGTCCCCAAGAGGTCGACGCCACATCACTTCCGTGTGTGAGATGTGATGAGATAAGCAGTAAACCACGCTCTAAGAGTAGAGAGGAATTGCACTCAGCCAGCCAAGAAAGAACACTCGAGAGTCTGGGAAGGACA
>NW_020173919.1:0-78326 GCF_003031525.2 Neophocaena asiaeorientalis asiaeorientalis
TCTCCACGTCTTACTCTTCCGCCATCTTCCCGCCGACCTGTCTGGAAGATTTTTAATTACAGTTTCGAATTCAGAGCTTGTGATTGGTCTCTTCATATTTTTTATTTCTTCCTCGTTCAGTCTTGGAAAGTTGTGCTTTTCTAAGAATTTGTCCATTTTTCCACAGTGTCCATTTTATTCGCATATTTTTGCTTGTAGTAATCTCTCATGATCCTCTGTATTTCTGCAGTGTCAATTGTTACTTTTACTTTTTCATTTCTAATACTATTTATTTGAGTCTTCTACCTTTTTTTCTTGATGAGTATGGCCAATGGTTTATAAATTGTGTTTATCTTCCCAAAGAACCTGCTTTTTAGTTTTATTGATCTTTGCTAATATTTCCTTCATTTCTTTTACTTTTTCTCTGATCTGATCTTTATGATTTCTTTGCTTCTGCTACTTCTGGGTGCTTTTGTTCTTCTTTCTCTAATTTTTTAAGTGTAAGGTTAGGTTGTTTATTTGAAATCTTTCGTTTGTCTTCAGGTAGGATTGTATTGTTATAAACTTCCCTCTTAGAACTGCTTTTGCTGCATCCCATAGGTTTTGCATCGTCGTGTTTTCATTGCCATTTGTCTCTAGGTATTTTTTGATTTCCTCTTTGATTTCTTCAGTGATCTCTTGGTAATTTAGTAGTGTATTGTTTAGCCTCCATGTGTTTGTAGTTTTTACTGATTTTTTTTCCTGTAATTGATATATAATCTCATAACGTTGTGGTTGGAGTAGATACTTGATATGATTTCAGTTTTCTTAAATTTGCCAAGGTTTGATTTTTGACCCCAGATATGATCTATGCTGGAGAATATTCCATGAAGTGTAATCTGCTGTTTTTGAATGTCCTATAATTATCAATTAAATCCATGCTTTTTAATGTATCATTTAAAGATTGTGTTTCCTTATTTACTTTCATTTTGGATGATCTCTCCATTGGTGAAAGTGTTGTGTTACTGTTCCGTACTATTACTGTCTTTCTGTTGATTTACCATTTTATGGCTGTTAGCATTTGCCTTATGAAGTGCTCCTATATTGGGTGCATAAATATTTACAATTGTTATAACTTCTTCTTGGATTTATCACTTGGTCATTATGTAGTGACCTTCTTTGTCTCTTGTAATAGTCTTTATTTTACCTTCTATTTTGTCTGAAATGGACAAAATATTTATCTTGTTTGTTTGTCTGCAACATATTTCTTTGTTGCCTCATATTGTCTAACTTTCTGTTTTTGTGGTCTCCTTTCCAGAGGCTGCAGGATTGTTGTTCTTCTGGCTTCTGGTGTCTAACCCCTGGTGAGTTAGTTTGGTTCTGGTGCTTGTGCAGGCTTTCTGGTGGGTGGGACTGGTGCCAGCTCTCTGGTGGTTGGAGCTGGGTCTTTCTCTGATGGGCAGGGCCATGTCCTAAGCTGTGTTTTCAGGTGGTTGTGAGCTCAGTACGACTTTAGGTAGCCTGTCTTGTGATATGTGGGGCTGTGTTTCTATCTTGGTGGTTGTTTGGTCTGAGGATTTCCAGCACTGGTATCTTCAGATTGTTGGGTGGGGCTGTGTCTTGGTGCTGAAATTTAGACCTCTAGTAGAGCTCACGCTGATCGATATTTCCTGGGGCTTCTGCTACCAGTGTCCCTGCCCTCCCAGTGAGTTATAGTTGACATTTCCCTCCCCAGGAGACCCAAGACCCCTAGGTAAGTTTAGCCCAGGTTCCTATGGAGTTGCTGCTTTGTGCTGGGTCTTAGTGCATGTGAGACCTTATGTGTGTCCTCCAAGAGTTAAGTCTCTGTGTCTCCCAACACTGTGACGCTCCTGTACTCAAGACCTTCTGGCTTTCAAGGTTAAATACTCTGGGGGTTCTTCCATGTGATGCCAGACCCTCAGACTCTCTTGGAGGACTATTTTAATATAGGAACATCCCTGTGTAGCCTGCTTAGGTGAGTTTATTTATTTATTTTGGGTGCAAGGGTTGTTTTATTTTTGGTAGTTAATATTGTCTAATGATTTATTTGTGGTTTTCTCTATACATTATACATTGATATTGTATTATTACTAGTATAAAAGAATGGCATAAGTATTATACACATGCACCACACCCAAGAAATATCCACATTTTATACACATAAGAAAAATGCTAAGAAAAGGAGAATTATTTTTTCATAAAGAATTGTAAACTCAAGATTATTTAAAATATAAGAATCTTTTTAATGACCATGTTTCAATTACAAAGAAGAGCTCTGCTTGCTTTTCTCCTTCACCAATTTCCAAAAAGATATTTCAAAATTTGCAAAAATTTCAATATGTCGTTTAGTTTTAGTGCTATCAACCTGCATGGAGACAGGTTGTACTACCTTCTTACAGAATACAGTATTTCTACTCTAGGATTTACTGAAGTATGGCTCATATAATTCTGTTCACATGTCAACATTAACCAAGCTAAAAACACTAAGTTCATGCTGTACCTCAAAACTATTCTGTTCAGTGTCTAGAAGGAAGACAGTTTCAGAAGGCCTAGCAAATGTTTGAGACTGAGAAAAACACAACATCAAGCCCTGATGAAGGAATAGGAGTTTCAATTCTGCCACTACAATTCTTCTTTAAAGTTTAGAAGGTACATTTTTTAGTATAGATACATAAAATGTAATGGTAAATAGGGGGTAGAAACATACTTCCTTAGCCTTTTCAGAGGAAAAAAGATAATGAAGCAAAGAACTTCGAACACATTATTCCAAGACTAAATGTTCACAGATAACCATGATGAGTTATCTCCTGTTGAAAGAACACATAAAAATATTTAGTTTTTTTGTATTTTTTAACCACTTGAAGAGACAGTAATTTACCAGTGCCAAACTTTCAAATGAACATTAAAATCGATTTCGGATCTATCTGTGATTTAATTTTCTTTCAAAAATATGATGAAGTGAGTATTCTCTGAAACAGGGGGTAGCATTTTAAAATCAGCCACCGTTTGGCATGTTTTGTGTTCTGCTTATGCTCCTTGTCAACAACAGTACAGCTAACCAGGATATTGTTTTTACTGCTCTTTCTGGGTATGTTTGACAACTCGTTACTCCCACACTCTTTTAAAATGGGACTTCCTCAGTACGGGATGCAGATACAACACCAAGCCCATAAAAACAATTAGTGGGAAACCTTGACATTGCATTCAAACACCTTTATAAAAAGTGATGTAGGACTTCCCTGGTGGCGCAGTGGTTGAGAGTCCGCCTGCCGAGGCAGGGGACATGGGTTCGTGCCCCGGTCCAGCAAGATCCCACATGCCATAGAGTGGCTAGGCCCATGAGCCATGGCCACTGAGCCTGTGCGTCTGGAGCCTGTGCTCCACAACGGGAGAGGCCACAAGAGTGAGAAGCCTGTGTACTGCAAAAAAAAGAAAAGTGATGTAGATGGCTATGTGAAATTTGACATCTGTGAAGCCCCCATAAAAAATCTTTTTAAAAAAAATCTTTATTTGAGTAAAATTGCTTTCCAATGCTGTGTTAGTTTCTGCTTTATAACAAAGCAAATCAGTTATGCATATACATATGTCACCATATTTCTTCCCTCTCGTGTCTCCCTCCCCGCGACCCTCCTTATCCAACCCCTCTAGGTGGTCATAAAGCACCAAGCTGAACTCCCTGTGCTATGTGACTGCCTCCCACTAGCTATCTACTTTACATTTGGTAGTGTATATAAGTCCATGTCACTCTCTCACTTTGTCGCAGGTTACCCTTCCCCCTTCCTGTATCTTCAAGTCCATTCTCTAGTAGGTTTGTGTCTTTATTCCCATCTTGCCCCTAGGTTTTTCATGACTTTTTTTTTTTTTAGATTCCATACATATGTATTAGCATACAGTATTTGTTATTCTTTTTCTGACTTACTTCACTTTGTATGACAGACTCTATGTCCATCCACCTCACTAAAAATAGCTCAGTTTCATTTTTTTATGGCTGAGTAATATTCCATTGTATATATGTGCCATATCTTCTTTATCCATTCATCTGTTGATGCACACTTAGGTGACTCCCATGTCCTGGCTATTGTAAATAGAGCTGCAATTAACATTTTGGTACATGACTCTTTGTGAATTATGGTTTTCTCATGGTATATACCCAGTAGTGCGATTCTGGGTCGTATGGTAGTTCTATTTTTAGATTTTTAAGGAACCTCCATATTGTTCTCCATAGTGGCTGCATCAATTTACATTCGCACCAACAGTGCAAGAGGGTTCGCTTTTCTCCACAACCTCTCCAGCATTTATTGTTTGTAGATTTCTTGATGATGGCCATTCTGACCGGTGTCATATCTCAATGTAGTTTTGATTTGCATTTCTCTAATGATTAATGATGTTGAACATTCTTTCATGTGTTTGTTTGCAATCTGCATATCTTCTTTGGAGAAATGTCTATTTAGCTCTTCTGCCCATTTTTGGATTGGATTGTTTGGTTTTTTGATATTGAGCTATATGAGCAGCTTGTAACTTTTGAAGAATAATCCCTTGTCAGTTGCTTCATTTGCAAATGTTTTCTCCCATTCTGAGGGTTGCCTTTTGGTCTTGTTTATGGTTTCCTGAAAAAGCTTCTAAGTTTCATTAGGCCCCATTTGTTTATTTTTGTTTTTATTTTGATTTCTCTAGGAGGTGGGTTAAAAAGGATCTTTCTCCGATTTATGTCATAGAGTGTTCTGCTTAAGTTTTCCTCTAAGAGTTTGACAGTGTCTGGCCTTACATTTAGGTCTTTAATCAATTTTGAGTTCATTTTTCTGTATGGTTTTAGGGAGTGTTCTAATGTCATACTTTTACAAGTACCTGTCCAGTTTTACCAGCACCACTTATTGAAGAGGCTGTCTTTTCTCCACTGTATATTCTTGCCTCCTTTATCAAAGAAAAGGTGACCATATGTTCATGGGTTTATCTCTGGGCTTTCTATCCTGTCCCATTAACCTATATTTCTTTTTATGTGCCAATACCATACTGTCTTGCTTACCATAGCTATGTAGTATAGCTTGAACTCAGGAAGACTGATTCCTCCATCTCCGTTTTTCTTTCTCAAGATTGCTTTGGCTATTCAGGCTCTTTTGTGTTTCCATACAAATTGTAAATTTTTTGTTTTAGTTCTGTGAAAAATGCCAGTGGTAGTTTGATAGGGATTGCATTGAATCTGTAGATTGCTTTGGGTAGTAGAGTCATTTTCACAATGTTGATTCTTCCAATCCAAGAACATGGTATATCTCTCCATCTATTTGTAACATCTTTAATTTATTTCATCAGTGTCTTATAATTTTCTGCATACAGGTCTTTTGTCTCCTTAGGTAGGTTTATTCCCAGGAATTGTATTCTTTTTGCTGCAATGGTAAATGTGACTGTTTTCTTAATTTCATTTTCAGATATTTCATCATTAGTGTATAAGAATGCAAGAGATTTCTGTGCATTAATTTCGTATCCTGCTACTTTAGCAAATTCATTGCTTAGCTCTAGTAGTTTTCTGGTAACATCTTTAGGGCTCTCTATGTATAGTATCAAGTCATCTGCAGATAGTGACAGCTTTTCTTCTTCTTTTCCAACTCGGGTTTCTTTTATTCCTTTTTCTTCTCTGATTGCTGTGGTTAAAACTTCCAAAACTATGTTGAATAATAATGGTGAGAGTGGACAACCTTGTCCTCTTCCTGATCTTAGTGGAACAGGTTTCAGTTTTTCACCACTCAGGATGATGTTGGCTGTGGATTTGTCATATATGGCCTTTATTATGTTGGGGAAAGTTCACTCTATGCCCATTTTCTGCCAGGTTTTTATCATAAATGGGTGTTGAAATTGGTCAAAAGCTATCTCTGCCTATTGAGATGATCATATGGTTTTTCTCCATCAGTTTGTTAATATGGTGTAACACATTGATTGATTTGTATATACTGAAGAATCCTTGTATTACTGGGAAAACCCCCACTTGATCATCGTGTATGATCCTTTTAATGTGATGTTGGATTCTGTTTGCTACTATTTTGATGAGGATTTTTGAATCTATATTCATCAGTGATATTGGCCTGTAGTTTTCTTTCTTTGTGACATCTTTGTCTGGTTTTGCTATCAGGGTGATGGTGGCCTCATAGAATGAGTTTGGGAATATTCCTCCCTCTTATATTTTGGAAGAGTTTGAGCAGGATAGATGTTAGCTCTTCTCTAAACTTTTGATAGAATTCGCCTGTGAAGCCATCTGGTCATGGACTTTTGTTTATTGAAAGATTTTTAATCATGGTTTCAATTTCAGTGGTTGTATTTAATCTGTTCATATTTTCTATTTCTTCCCGGTTCAGTCTAGGAAGGTTATGCATTTCTAAGAATTTGTCCATTTCTTACAGGTTGTCCATTTTATTGGCTTATAATTGCTTGTGGTGACCTCTCATGATCCTTTGTATTTCTGCAGTGTTAGTTGTTACCTCTCCTTTTTCATTTCTAATTCTATTGATTTGAGCCTTCTCCTTTTTCTTCTTGATGAGTCTGGGTAATGGTTTATCAATTTTGTTTATCTTCTGAAAGAACGAGCTTTTAGTTTTATTGATCTTTGCTATCATTTCCTTCATTTCTTTTTCAGTTATTTCTGATCTGATCTTTATGATTTCTTTCCTTCTGCTAACATTCTGGGCTTTTTGTTCTTCTTTCTATAATTGCTTTAGGTGTAAGTTATGTTGTTTATTTGAGAGGTTTCTTGTTTCTTAAAGCTGTATTGTATTGCTATAAACTTCCCTTTAAAAATGCTTTTGCTACATCCCATTGGTTTTGCGTCATCGTGTTTTCATTGTCATTTTTTCTAGGTAATTTTTGATTCCCTCTTTGATTTCTTCAGTGATCTCTTGGTTAATAAGTAGTGTATTGTTTATCTTCTGTGTGATTTTATTTTTTACAGATTTTTTCCTGTAATTGATATCTAGTCTCATAGCGCTGTGGTTGGAAAAGATAGTTGGTTCGATATCAATTTTCTTCAATTGATCAAGGCTTTATTTGTGACCCAAGATATGATCTATACTGGAGAATGTTCCACGAGCACTTGAGAAGAAAGTTTATTCTGTTATTTTTGGATGGAATATCCTATAAATATGAATTAAGTTCATTCTGTTTAATGTTTCATTTAAAGCTTGTGTTTCCTTTTCTATTTTCATTTTGGATAATCTGTCCATTGGTGAAAGTGAGGGTTAAACTTCCCTACTATGATTGTGTTACTGTTGATTTCCCCTTTTATGACTGTTAGTATTTGCCTTATGTATTGAGGTGCTCCTATGTTGGGTGCATAAATAGTTACATTTTTTTAAATCTTCTTCCTGGATTGAAACCTTGATCTTTATGTAGTGTTCTTCTTTGTCTCTTGTAATAGTCTTTGTTTTAAAATCTATTTTGTCTGATATGAGAATCTCTACTGCAGCTTTCTTTGATTTCCATTTGCATGGAATATTTTTTCATCCCCTCACTTCCAGTCTGTATGTGACCCTAGGTTGGATGTGGGTGTGTTGTAGACAGCATATATACCAGTCTTCTTTTTGTATCTATTGAGCCAGTCTGTGTGTTTTTGTTTGATCCTTTAATCCATTTACATTTAAGGTAAGGATCAATATATATGCTCCTATTACCATTTTCTTAATTGTTTTAGGTTTGCTGTTTTAAGTCTTTTCCTTCTCTTGTGTTTCCAGCCTAGAGAGTTGCCTTTAGCATTTCTTGTAAAGCTGGTTTTGTGCAGCTGAATTCTCTTAGTTTTTGCTTGTTTTAAAGGTTTTAATTTCTCCATCAAACCTGAATGAGATCCTTGCTGGGTAGAGTAATCTTTGTTGCAGGTTTTTCTTCTTCATCACTTTAAATATGTCCTGCCACTCCCTTCTGGCTTGCAGAGTTTCTGCTGAAAGATCATCTGTTAACCTTATGGGGATTCCCTTGTGTATTATTTGATGATTTTCCCTTGCTGCTTTTAATATGTTTTCTTTGTATTTAATTTTTTTGTTGTTGTTGTTGCAAAGAGCAGAATTTCATTATTTTTTTCTTTTTTTTAAATTAATTTTTTTTAAACATCTTTATTGGAGTATATTTGCTTTACAATGGTGTGCTAGTTTCTGCTTTATAACAAAGTGAATCAGCTATACATATACATATGCTCCCATGTGTCTTCCCTCTTGCGTCTCCCTCCCTCCCACTCTCCCCATCCCACCCCTCCAGGCTGTCCCAAAGCCCCGAGCTAATATCCCTGTGCCCTGTGGCTGTTTTCCCCTAGCTATCTACCTTACTATGTTTGTTAGTGTGTATTTAATTTTTGACTGTTTGATTAATATGTGTCTTGGTGTGTGTCTTATTGGATTTATCCTGTGTGGGACTCTCTGTGCTTCCTGGACTTGATTAAGTATTTCCTTTCCCACATTAGGGAATTTTTCAACTATAATCTCTTGAAATATATCTCAGTTCCCTTCTTTACTTTTCTTCTTCTGGGACCCCTATAATTCGAATGTTGGTGCATTTAATGTTGTCCCAGAGGTCTCTGAGACTGTCCTCAATTCTTTTCATTCTTTTTTTCTTTATTGTGCTCTGCCGTAGTTATTTCCACTATTTTATCTTTCAGGCCACTTATCCGTTCTTCTGCATCAGTTATTCTGCTATTGATCCCTTCTAGAGGATTCTTAATTCCATTTATTTTGTTGTTTATGACTGTTTGTTTGTTCTTTACTTCTGCTAGGTCCTTGTTAAACGTTTCTTGTATTTTCTCCTTTCAATTTTGAAGATTTTCAATCATCTTTGCTATCATTTTTCTGAATTCTTTTTCAGGTAGACTGCCTATTTCCTCTTCATTTGTTAGATCTGGTTGTTCTAAGAGGGAAGTTTATAGCAATACAATCCTACTTTAAGCAACAGGAAACATCTTGAATAAACAACCTAACCTTGAACCAAAAGCAATTAGAGAAAGAAGAACAAAAAAACCCCAAAGTTAGCAGAAGGAAAGAAATCATAAAAATCAGATCAGAAATAAATGAAAAAGAAATGAAGGAAACAGTAGCAAAGATCAATAAAACTAAAAGCTGGTTCTTTGAGAAGATAAACAAAATTGATAAAACATTAGTCAGACTCATTAAGAAAAAGAGGGAGAAGACTCAAATCAATAGAATTAGAAATGAAAAAGGAGATGTAACAACTGACACTTCAGAAATACAGAAGATCATGAGAGATTAATACAAGCAACTCTCTGCCAATAAATTGAACAACCTGGAAGAAATGGACAAATTCTTAGAAATGCACAACCTGACAAGACTGAATCAGGAAGAAGTAGAAAATATGAACAGATCAATCACAAGCACTGAAATGGAAACTGATTAAAAATCTTCCAGCAAACAAAAGCCCAGGACCAGATTTCTTCACAGGCGAATTCTATCAAACAATTAGAGAAGAGCTAACACCTATCCTGCTCAAACTCTTCCAAAACATAGCAGAGGGAGGAATACTCCCAAACTCATTCTACGAGGCCACCATCACCTTGATACCAAAACCAGACAAGGATGTCACAAAGAAAGAAAACTACAGGCCAATATCACTGATGAACATAGATGCAAAAATCCTCAACAAAATACTAGCAAACAGAATCCAACAGCACATTAAAAGGATCAGACACCATGATCAAGTGGGGTTTATTCCAGGAATGCAAGGATTCTTCAATATTCACAAATCAATCAACGTGATATACCATATTAACAAATTGAAGGAGAAAAACCATATGATCATCTCAATAGATGCAGAGAAAGCTTTCGAGAAAATTCAACACTCATTTATGATAAAAACCCTGCAAAAAGTAGGCATAGAGAGAACTTTCCTCAACATAATAAAGGCCATATATGACAAACACACAGCTTACATCGTCCTCAATGGTGAAAAACTAAAAGCATTTCCACTAAGATCAGGAACAAGACTAGGTTGCCCACTCTCACCACTCTTAATCAACATAGTTTTGGAAGTTTTAGCCACAGCAATCAGAGAAGAAAAGGAAATAAAAGGAATCCAAATCAGAAAAGAAGAAAGAAAGCTGTCACTGTTTGCAGATGACATGATACTATACATAGAGAATACTAGAGATGCGACTAGAAAACTACTACAGCTAAACAATGAATTTGGTAAAGTAACAGGATACAAAATTAATGCATAGAAATCTCTGGCATTCCTATGCCCTAATGATGAAAAATCTGAAAATGAAATCAAGAAAACACTCCCATTTACCATTGCAACAAAAAGAATAAAATATCTAGGAATAAACCTTCCTACGGATACAAAACACCTGTATGCAGAAAATGATGACACTGATGAAAGAAATTAAAAATTTTGCCTTGCTCCTTCATCTGCTGAGTGTTTCTCTGTCTTCTCATTTTTCTTAAATTACTGTGCTTGTGTCTCTCCTTTTTGCAGGCTGCAGGTTCGTAGATCCCGCTGTTTTTGGTGTCCGTCAAGAGTAGCTACGGTTCGTTCAGTAGGTTGCCTATGCTTCGTAGTGGAGGGGACTAGTGCCTGTGTTCTGGTGGATGAGGCTGGATCTTGTCTTTCTGGAGGGCAGGTCCACTTCTGGTGGTGTGTTTTGGGGTTTCTGTGGCCTTATCATGGTTTTAGTCAGCCTCTCTGCTTATGGATGGGGTTTATTCCTGTCTTGTTGTTGTTTGGCAGAGGGTGTACAGCACTGTAGCTTGCTGGTCGTTGAGTGGGGATGGGTCTTGGTGTTTAGATGGAGATCTTTTGGGGATTTTCACCATTTGATATTATGTGGAGCTGGGAGGTCTCTTATGGACCAGTCTCTTGTACTTGGCTCTCCCACCTCAGAGGCACAGTCCTGATGCCTGGCTGGAGCACCAAAAGCCTGTCATCCACACAGCTCAGAATAAAAGGGAGGAAAAAAAAGAAAGAAAGAAAGAAGAAGGGAAAATAAAATAAAGTTATAAAAATAAATTTAATTAGTAAAAAAAATTTAAGTAATAAAAAATAATATAGAAAGAAAGAAGAGAGGAACCAAACCAAAAAACAAATCCACCAATAATAACAAGTGCTAAAAGCTATATTAAAAAAACAAACAAACAGACAGAACCCTAAGACAAATGGTAAAAACAAAGCCATACAGACAAAATCACACACAGAAGCATACACATACACACTCACAGAAAGAGAAAAAGGAAAAAATAGTATATTGTTGCTCACAAATCCACCTCCCCAATTTGGGATGATTCATTGTCTATTCAGGTATTCCAAAGATGCAGGGTACATCAAGTTGTATGTGGAGATTTAATCCGCTGCTCCTGAGGCTCCTGGGAGAAATTTTCCTTTCTCTTCTTTATTCGCACAGGTCCCAGTGTTCATCTTTGTACCTGGCCCCGCCTCACAGTGTAGGTCGCCTGGCAGCATCTGTTCTTAACTCAGGCAGGACAGGGTAAAAGGAGAAGCTACTTCGGTGGCTCTGGCTCACTGAGGCTGGGGTGAGGGAGTGGTATGGAATCAGGGGCGAGCCTGCGGTGGCAGAGGCTGGCGTGACGTTGCACCAGTGTGAGGCATGCCCTGTGTTCTCCCGGGGAAACTTTCCCTGAATCATGTGACCCTGGCAGTGACCGGCTGCACAGGCTGCAGGGAGGGAGGTGTGGATAGTGACCTGTGCTTGCTCACAGACTTCTTGGTGGCTGCAGCAGCAGCCTTGGCATCTCGTGCCCATCTCTGTGGTCCATGCTGATAGCTGTGGCTCGTGCCCATCTCTGGAGCTTGTTTAAGCGGCGATCTTAATCCCCTCTCCTCCCGCATCGTGAAACAAAGAGGCAAGAAAAAGTCTCTTAATTGTGTTCACTGCTGCCACCACACCACTGTCACTCTCTGATGCCAGCGCCGCCTCTAGCTCGCTGAGCTTCAGCCGAAGGAGAAGGGAGGTAAGTAAGGAGGTCTTTATACCATGGCTCGTACAAAGGAGACTGCCCACAAATCGACCGGTAGTAAAGCACCGAGGAAGAAACCGGCTACAAAAGCCGCTCGCAAGAGTGCGCCCTCTACTGGAGGGGTGAAGAAACCTCATCGTTACAGGCCTGGTACCATGGCACTCTGTGAAATTAGACGTTATCAGAAGTCCACTGAACTTCTGATTCGCAAACTTCCCTTCCAGAGTCTGGTGCGGGAAATTGCTCAGGACTTCAAAACAGATCTGTGCTTCCAGAGTGCAGCTATTGGTGCTTTGCAGGAGGCAACTGAGGCCTATCTGGTTGGCTTTTTTGAAGACACCAACCTGTGTGCTATCCATGCCAAACGTGTAACGATTATGCCAAAAGACATCCAGCTAGCATGCTGCATACGTGGAGAACGTGCTTAAGAATCCACTATAATGCGAAACATTTCATTCTTTAAAAAAAAAAAATTCTCTTCCTGTTATTGGTAGTTCTGAATGTTAGATCCCCCCCGCCCCGGTGGGGTCAAAAGGTACCTAAGTATATGATTGCAGGTGGAAAAATGGGGGACAGAAATCAGGTATTGGCAGTTTTACCATTTTCATTTGTGTGTGAATTTTTAATATAAATGCGGGGACATAAAACATTAATGAAAGTCAAAATGTTTCAGTGAACAAGTTTCAGCAGTTCAACTTTATAACAATTATAAATAAACCTGTTAAATTTTTCTGGACAATGCCATCATTTGGATTTTTTTTAAAACAAGTAAAATTCTTATTGACTGCAACTAAATGGTGTTTGTAGCATTTTTATCATACAGTAGATTCCATCCATTCACTATACTTTTCTAACTGAGTTTTTGATGTTGTCTGTCTTCTGTGCTGTTTCTGTAAGTTTGCTATTAAAATACATTAAACTATAAAAAATAAGAAAAAAGAAAAATCTCTTGCCTCTTTGACAGCTCCAGACATTTTCCCAGACTCACTCCCAGCTACCTGTGGTGCACTAACCCCCTTCAGGCTGTGTTCACACAACCAAACCCAGTCCTCTCCCTGAAATACAACCGAATCCGGAGCCTCAGCTCCCATCACCCGCCTGCCCTGGCGGGTGAGCAAACAAGCCTCTAGGGCTGGTGAGTGCTGGTTGGCACCGATCCTCTTTGCGGGAATGTCTCTGCTTTGCCCTCCATACCCCTGTTGCTGCACTCTCCTCTGTGGCTCCGAAGCTTGCCCCTCCACCACCCGCAGTCTCCGTGAGTGGAAAGTCTTCCTTTCCTCCTTCACAGCTCCCTCCCACTGGTGCAGGTCCCGTCCCTATTCTTTTGCCTCTGTTTTCTCTTTTTTCTTTTGCCATACCCAGGTTCGTGGGGAGTTTCTGACCTTTTCAGATGTCTGTCTTCTGCCAGCGTTCAGTAGGTGTTCTGCAGGAGTTATTCCACATGTAGATGTATTTCTGATATATTTGTGGGGAGGAAGGTGATCTCCACGTTTTACTCTTTCGCCATCTTGAAGCTCCTCCTGAGGGTTGTTTTTAATATAGATATCTGCCACCTCTTTCCTCAATGTATATTGGCTGCTATCCCCTTTATAGGAGGTGTGACTGATGTTGTGATGACCAAAGCCTGCACTGAATATTGAGCAGGGCTTCCCCGTTGCTCTGTGATGTTCACTGCCCTGTCAGAAGTGAGGTCTGGGGCTTCCCTGGTGGCGCAGTGGTTGAGAGTCCGCCTGCTCATGCAGGGGACACGGGTTCGTGCAGATCTGTTTCTTAGCTTTGTTTTTGTTCTGCAGTGTGATATAGGTGGGATTGGACCACTCCCACTTGGACGGAAGCCACTGAGTCTTCCTCCTCTGGAGGAGTTCACCTGTGTGTGTGCTCTGTGGTGTCACCTTTTACCTGTTGTGCAAGCTCTCAGCTTACACTGTTGTAGGCACTGCTCTCTGTCCCACCTTACCTGTGGATATGCCAGTGGCTGGCCCTATTGTCGCTCAGATGTTGTTTTCCCCAAGCCCCAATGTAGATCCACTGAAGTCAGGTCCAAGGATTGCAGTAATTATGGATCTGGACCTGCTTTGGGTGCTATGGGGACAGCTTACTCTCTGACCTGTCCCAACCCCCACATTTATGTCCCCACAAAGTCTATAGCTGTTGAAGTTAGACCTGTCTTGGCTGTAGGAGCATTTGATGTCCATTCAGATGTTCTGCATGTGCTGAATTAACCATTCCAGTCACAGGGTCTTAATCCATGGTTTGCACTGCTTCAAGGAGAGATTTCAGCTCTGCTTCCTTAGTCACACATCTCTTGGAGTTCAGGTTTGGTTTCAGCCCCACCTCTCTGTATGGGTCACCCACAGCCGTCTGTTCCCTGCCCAGGCAAGAGGGATCCGATACAGCGACCCCAGGTTCACAGGTCTGTTTCTGAAGGAGGAATTGGGGGTGGTGGCTGACTGGAGTGTGCATACTCATTCAGGTGGGAGGGGGAGACGTTGGCAAAGATTGGGGTGCATGCATTTTCTCTGGCAGGAGTCTCTCCTAGTGCCTGTGGAGGCGGAGGCTGGCATGTGGGGAGAGAGTTTTGATGGTGACCCTGCCCTTCATGCATCACTCTGCAATGGCGCTTCACTTCTATGGCAGCCCAGGCTTCCTCCAGGAGCATTCCTGGTTATGGATTTCCTCACTCCTGTCCCCTCAGGCTGTCTCTGTGCAGCCAACAGCAGTTCTCTCCCTGGGTCTGCTCTCCAAACACCACATTCCAGCACCCAGACCCTGTCAGCACCGGCAGACACCCGTCTCAGGCTGGGGTGCACAGGGCTGTGACATTGACTATCTGTGTAAGTCTCACTCTTTCCTCCCTGCCATAGACCAATTGCTGCTCTTTCCTCTGACAGCCACCAAATCTCCCCTTTTATCTCAGCTGATCTCACCAGTGAGGAGTCTTCTCTGATTGTGAGAACATTTCCTCTCCTTCATCTCCCCACCAGGGACCGACGTCCCATCCCATTTCCTGTTTTCTTTATTTTTATTTTCTCTCTTTTGTCCTACCCAGTTATTCGGGGACCTTTTCTTATCCTTTTAGGTGTCTCAGGTCCTCTGTTAGTGTTCAGCAAGTGCTCAGTGAGAATTCTTCTATTTGTAGATGTGTTCTTGATGTACTTGTGGGGAGAGGTAAACTCTGGTCCTCTTATTCTGTCATCTTGGGAAACGTTTAACTTCTCACTTAGTTCATCCAATCTTTCCTTCTGTTCTTTGAATGTCTTTACTATCATTACCTTGAACTCTTTTTCAAGTAGATTGCTTATTTTCACTTTATTTAATTCTTATTCTGGTGTTTTATCTTGTTCCTTTGTTTGGGACATATTCTTCTGTTGCCTTATTTTTCTAATTTGCTGTTTTTATTTCTATGTATTTGGTAATTTGGTTACATTTATTGACTTTTGAATGTGGCCTTTTGTAGGTGATGTCCTATGTGTCACAGCAGCACACTGCCCTCTGGTCACCACAGCTATATGCTCTAGGGATGTCCTCTATTGTGGGCTGCATGGGTCCTTCTCTTTTGGTGGGCTGACTACTGTAGGTGTTATGGTAGGTGTGGCTGGCCTCCAGTCTTGTTGGTTGCCAGGTCTTGCCTTGTGTGGAGGCTTCTGCACACAAGGTTTTAACCTGGGTAGGCCCAGGTTAAAACATGGCTGACTGCAGAGCCTTGGGTTTTCCTGTGGCTTTCCCACTGGTTGTCAGAGCCAGTTTCCTGGGAGTGTGGTTGCAGGGCTGTGGGTCGTGGATCTACTGGCAGTCTTCTGGTGAGAAGAATTTATACTGTCACTACTTGCAGATGACATGATTTGTATATAGAAAACCCTAAAATCTTCACCAAAAAACCTGTTAGAATAAATTCAGCAATGTTGCAGCATACAAGATTAATATACAAAAATCTGTTCCTTTTCTATACACTAATAATGAAATAACAGAACTAGAAAGCAAAAAAAAATTCTGTTTAAAATCACATCAAGGGGGGACCTTGAAGATGGCGGAAGAGTAAGACGCGGAGATCGCCTTCCTCCCCACGGATACACCAGAAATACATCCACACGTGGAACAACTCCTACAGAACTCCTACTGAAGGCTGGCAGAAGACCTCAGACCTCCCAAAAGGCAAGAAACTCCCCACGTACCTGGGTAGGGCAAAAGGAAAAAAGAAAAAACAGAGACAAAAGAATAAGGACGGCACCTGCACCAGTGGGAGGGAGCTGTGAAGGAGGACACATCAAAAATTATAAAATACCTAGAATAAGCATAACCAAGGAAGTGAAAGACCTGTACACTGAAAACTATAAAACATTGATGAGGGAAATTAAAGGTGATACAAAGAAAAGGAAAGTTATGCCCTGCTCTTGGATTGGGAGAATTAATATTGTTGAAATGGCCATACTACCCAAATAAATAGAGAGTTAATGCAATCCCTATTAAAATACCTGTGACATTTTTCACAGAACTAGAACAAATAATCCTAAAATTTATACGGAACAACAAAAGACCTCAAATTGCCAAAGTAATCTTGAAAAAGAAGAACAAAGCTGGAAGTATCACTCTTATAGACTTCAGATTATAATACAACCTCTAGTAATTAAAACAGCACTGTAGAGAGAGAGATTCAAGATAGCAGAAAAGTAGGTGGAAGTGGAGTTCATCTCTCTCCACGGATGCATCAGGAATATATCTATAGATGCAACAATTCTCACAGAACACTGGCTGAACACTAGCAGAAGACATTGGACACCAGAAAGGACTATGAAGATCCCTGTATAACTGGGTAGGATGGAAAATATGAAGGGAGAAGGAGGAGGAGAGGAAGTTGGATGGGACCTGCACACTGCGGTGGGGGACCTGAAGCAGAGGAGAGATTTCCGAATTCAGGGAAACCCTCTCTCCAACATGGAAACCCCCTCTCTGATGGGAAAATCGATTGGGACAGAAGGGTAACATTTGAGGCTGTCAGAAGAGGGTGAAGTGGCCTATCTATAGCAGATGGGACAGACTGAGAAATACACAGATGGTCCGTACTGTGGCCCTACGTGCCCCAGACTGGGACATATCTTCACAGTCGTGCAAAGAGGTTGGGAACTGGTGCATGGGGATTGGAGAACAGGCCCAGAGCGAGAAGTGCTGGTGGCTGTGGGGAGACGGATTGAGGGGACAGGAGGGAGGAAATCTACAGCAGGAAATGCCTATGGAGGAAGACTGGACTGCCATGGAAGCAGGGCACTACTGCTGAGTAACAAGCAGGGTGAGGAGCCACTATTGTAACCTCTCTCATCCACACACTGGTGCCTGCCGATGACAATAAAAGAAGCCTTCTGTGGGCTGCATCTTGCATGCCAGCTGCCAAGAAATAATAAAAGCCCCGGCAGAGCAGGCCCTCATGTGCCAGCTAAAGGGCAATTTTAAAAAATGTCCTCTCAGGGCTGACCCTTGCACGCCTGCTGCTTGGTGCCAGAAAAACCCAGCATGGCTGGGTAAACCCAAAAGATAAACCCAAAAACCATGGCTGGCCCTCATTTGCCTTATGCTGGGCGCCAGAAAAGGCCCTCACTAGGGCCATATATCTTGTGCCCATGGCTGCCTGCTTCTCTGTGCATGTAGCAGCACTGGTGCTCCCATGATCCAAGCAGTCATACCAACTCTGTGCCCAGTACTCACAGGAGCAGGCCGAAGACCTCCAAGGAAGCCTCAGGACTAGACTTCTGTGGGTGGACCACACCAGACGTGAGGATAAAACCAAAGCTGAACCCCAGGGACAGGGTGACTAAGGAAGATCAAAAATCTTTACATCAGCTGCACAAGCTGCATATTAAATCCCCATGTTCAGCTAGGTAGACCATGCATCTATGGAATATCTGAATAGACAATGAGTGTTCCCACAAATGAAAATGGTCTAGCTCTGGCAGCTGTGGATTTTGGGGGCAGCACACACAGGAATTGGGCCAGATCAAAGTCTGAGTGGTCTCCACAGGGCCCACAGCAGGCCTAGAGACCAGCACAGAGGCAAAGGAGATTCCCTTGGGGAGGCAGAGGTGGACTGTGGCTCATGGTGTGTACAAGGAAACTTACAGCAGAGACCCCAGGGAAACATAATTATTATTATTAATTTTATTATGTTTTGATTCATTCTGTTGTTGGTTCTAGACTTTTTGGGGTTTTTTCTGGTTTCTTTTTCTTTCCATTTTGCTTGTTTGTTGTTGTTGTTTTAGTTTTTTTATAAATTTTTTTAGTCTTTTGGGACCTCCATGTTTAATAACATACTTTTATTTTTTATACATTTCTATTTTTACTTTGCTTTTCTGTTGTTCTGTGTTCTTTTCCCTTATTCCTTTCTTCCTCTTTTACTTTAATATATTTGTCTTTTTAAAAATATTTCCATTTCTACTTTGTTTTTCTGTTGTCCTGTGATTTTTCCCTTTGTATTTTATTTTATTCTTATAATTTTTAAATCATTTTTATCAGTTTGTTTTGCTTCCTCACATTATTCTTCGGTTGGCACACTGTTTGATTTTTTTTTTAGGTTATGTGTTTTGTTAGTTTTAATCCTAACTGTTTGATTTCATTTTTGAGTTATTCTATTTGTCTGTTTTTCTCTTGATTTTGTTGTATTTGGCTCTGTTTTTGTTTCTTTTAGGTGCGTGTGTGTTTCCTTATTTCTGTTTTTGTTTGTTTGATTTTGTTTTTTCCATTTGCTGGGGTTTTGTTTGTCTTTTTTTTTTTTTTTTACTTTAATATATTTTCTATTCTATTTTTTTGTATTTCTGCTTCTACTTTGATTTCTGTTGTTCTGTCTTCTTTCCCCATTCTCTTTTTCCTTTTTATATAATTTTTCTCTGTTTGTTTTGTTTCTTTGCTTCATTCTTCAGTTGACACTTTGGTGTTGTTTTATGTTTTGGGATTTTGTCAGCTTTTATCTTAATTGTTTGATTTCCTTCTTGGGTTCTTTTGTTTGTCTGATGGTTCTCTTGCTATCTGATTTACTTGGTTCTGTTTTTGTCTCTATTGTGTGTGCAAGTTTCCTTGTTTCTCTTTCTGTTTGTTTGATTTTACTTTTACCATTTTTCTGGGGTTTTGTTAGTCTTTTCTTTTAAACCACTTTAATGTCAGATGAGTGATTTGGGGATCTCTGTCCCTTGACCAGAAGTCACACCTGAAGCTCTGGAGTGAGAGCACTGAATCCAGGAGGCTGTACCACTAGAGAATTCCTGGCGCCAGAGAAGATTAATCGCTGAGAACTCTCAATTAGGCCTCTATCTGAATCCAAGACCCAGCTCCACCCTACTGCTTCCAGCACTAGATGCCTCACACCAAAAAACAAACAAGACAGGGACACAAATTCACCCATCAGCACACAGATGACATAAAGTCATACTAAGCTCACAGACAGCCCAAAACACATCACCTCACATGGCCCTGCTCATTAGAGGGAAAAGACTCAGATCCAGGCACCAGAATGCAGGCACCAGTCCCTCCCATAAGGAAGCCTACACAAGACAGTGGACAAACCTCACTACTGGGATCATCGAACAGAAGCAAGAGGAAATACGACCCTGCAGCCTAGGGAAAGGAGACCTCAAATACTGTAAATTAGACAAAATTAGAAGACACAGAAATATCTTACAGGCAAAGGGGCAAGATAAATACCCACAAGAACAAATAAATGAAGAGTGAATAGGCAAAATACCTGAAAAAGAATTCAGAGTAATGAAAAGAAACATGATCCAAAATCTTGGAAACAGAATGGAGAAAATACAAGAAAAGTTTAACAAGGATCTAGAAGAACTAAAGAACAAACAAACAGTAATGAACAACAAATAACTGAAATTAAAATTATTCTAGAAGGAATCAAAGGAAGAATAACAGAGTCAGAAGAATGGATATGTGAGCTGGAAGAAAGAAAGATGGAAATAACTGCTGCAGAGCAGAATAAAGAAAAATAAAGGAAACGAATGGAAGACAGGGCTTCCTTGATGGCACAGTGGTTGAGAGTCCACCTGCCGATGCAGGGGACAAGGGTTTGTGCCCCAGTCCAGGAAGATCCCACATGCTGTGGGGCAGCTGGGCCTGTGAGCCATGGCAGCTGAGCCTGCGCGTCTGGAGCTTGTGCTCCGCAACGGGAGAGGCCACACAGTGAGAGGCCCTCGTACAGCAAAAAAAAAAAAGAATGGAGGACAGTCTCAGAGACCTCTGGGACAACATTAAGCACAACAGCATTCGAATTATTGGGGTCCCAGAAGAAGAAGAAAAATAAAAGGGGTCTGACAAAATATTTGAAGAGATTATAGTAGAAAAATTCCTGAACATGGGAAAGGAAATACTCAATCAAGTCCAAGAAGCACAAAGAGTCCCACACAAGATAAACTCAAGGAGAAACATGCCGACACACATATTAACCAAACTGACAAAAAATACACACAAAGAAAAATTATTAAAAACAGCAAAGGAAAAGCAACAAATAACATGCAAGGGAATCCCCATAAAGGTAGCAGCTGATTTTTCAGAACCAACTCTGCAGGCCTGAAGGGAGTGGCAGGATATATTTAAAGTGATGAAAGGGAAAAACTCACAACAAAGATTACTCTACCCAGCAAGGATCTCATTCAGGTATGACAGAGAAATCAAAAGCTTTACTCAACACTATTTAATCTGAAAAACGTTTCAGTACAAGCCAGCCTTTAAACTCCATGGGTTATGGGGGGTTTTCTGGATAAAAGGAAAAAATTCTATCCAGGAAAAGGCCTGTCTTTTCCTTCTCGCCCTTCATGATTGATCGTCTGAGAGCTTGAATGCCGCTGGGAACTTACCCCTTTCTATTGTCACTTCGTGATAGAAAGAAAATTAATGAAACTGTGTGAACTGATGGGACGCTGTCTGATTTTTAGTTTTCCACAGGCTTGAGGCAACATGGATAAGTGCGTGTCACCCTCAGGAATGTACCCACGGTGGCCTTCCCTGCTTGTGGGCAGTGTATCCTGATGACAGGTATGCGTACTTAAGGGTCTGCATCATAAAGCCTTAAAGAGAAACACACAGGAGAAAACTGTCAAACCTTGAACGTTGTTATTTATATTTTTTAAAATGAAAAAGATCATTGTTTGTGTGTTAACCACTTCCTTGATTCTGTTTTGTGGTGGACGTAGATGGTTACATTTGAGCTTTGTATTTTGTGAGAACCTTAATGAAATGAAGAATTCCAAAGACAGTCAAAAAAAAAAAAAAAAAAAAAAGCTTTACAAAAAAGTAAGAGAATTCAGCACCACCAAACCGGCTTTACAACAAATGCTAAAGGAATTTCTCTAGGCAGGAAATACAAGAGAAGGAAAAGACTTATAAAAACAAACTCAAAACAACTAAGAAAATGGTAATAGGAATATAAATATCAATAATTACCTTAAAGGAAAATGGATTAATTGCCCCAACCAAAAACTACAGGCTGGCTGATTGGATACAAAAACAAGACCCGTATATATCCTGTCCAAAAGAGAACCATTTCAGACTTAGGGGCACATACATATGAAGGTGAGGGGATGGAAAATGATATTCCATACAAATGGAACTCAAAGGAAAGCTAGAGTGACAATACTCATAACAGATATAAAAATAATTTAAAATGAAGACTGTAACAAGAGACAAGGAAGGACACTACAAAATGATCAGGGGATCAATCCAAGAAGAAGATATAACAGTTGTAAATATCTATGCACCCAACATAGGAGCACCTCAATACATAAGGCAAATGTTAACAGCCATAAAAGGGGAAATCAACAGTAACACAGTAATAGTAGGGAAATTTAACATCCCACTTATACCAATGGAGAGATTATCCAAACAGAAAATAAATAAGAAAATACAAGCTTTAAATGACACATTAGACCAGATGGACTTAATTGGTATTTATAAGACATTCCATCCAAAAACAACAGAGTACACTTTCATCTCAAGTGTTCATGGAATATTCTCCAGGATAGATCATATTTTGTGTCACACATCAAGCCTCAGTAAATTTAAGAAAATTGAAATCATATCAAGCATCTTTTACAACCACAACACTAAGAGACTAGATATCAATTACAGGGGAAAAAAGCTGTAAAAATTACAAACATATGGAGGCTAAACAATACACTACTAAACAAGCAAGAGATCATGAAGAAATCAAACAGGAAATCAAAAAAAATACCTAGAAAACAATGACAATGAAAACACGAGGACCCAAAACCTATGGGAAGCAGCAAAAGCGTTCTAAGAAGAAAGTTTATGGCAATACAATACTACCTCAAGAAACAAGAAACATCTCAAATAAACAACCTAACCTTGCACTGAAAGCAAACAAGAAGAAAAAAATACCCCTCAATGTTAGAAGAAGGAAAGAAATCATAAAGATCAGATCAGAAATAATGAAAAAGAAATGAAGGAAACAATACCACAGATCAATAAAACTAAAAGGTTGCTCTTTGAGAAGATAAACAAGATTGATTGAGCATTAGCCAGACTCATCAGGAAAAAAAGGGCAAAGACATAAATCAACAGAATTAGAAATGAAAAAGAAGAGGTAAAAACTGACACTGCAGAAATACAACAGATCATGAGAGATTACTACAAACAACTATATGCCAATAAAATGGACAACCTGGAAGAAATGGACAAATTCTTAGAAATACACAACATTCCGAGACTGAACCAGGAAGAAATAGAAAATAAGAGCAGAACAATCACAAGCACTGAAATTGAAACTATGATTAAAAATCTTCCAAAAAAGAAAAGCTCAGGGCCAGATGGCTTCGCAGGTGAATTCTATCAAGCATTTAGAGAATTGATAACACCTATCCCCCTCAAACTCTTCCAAAATGTAGCAGAGGGAGGAACACTCCCAAACTCATTCTATGAGCCCACTATCACCCTGATAGCAAAATAGGACAAAAATGTCACAAGAAAATAAAATTAGAGGCCAATGTCAGTGATGAATATAGATACAAAATCGTCAACTAAATATTAGCAAACAGACTCCAACAGTACATTAAAAGGATCATACACCATGATCAACTGAGGTTAATCCAAGTAATGCAAGTATTCATCAACATATGAAAATCAACCAATGTGATACACCATATTAACAAACTGAAGTATAAAACCTTATGATAATCTCAATAGATACAGAAAAAGCTTTCAACAAAATTCAACACCCATCTATGATAAAATAACTCTTTAGAAAGTGGGCATAGAGGGAACCTACATCAACATAATAAAAGCCATATATGACAAACCCACAGCCAACATCATTCTCAATGGTGAAAATATGAAAGCATTTCATCTAAGATCAGGAACAAGAAAAGAGTGCTCACTCTCACCACTATTATTCAACATAGTTTTGGAAGTTTTAGTCACAGTAATCAGAGAAGAAAAAGAAAAAAGGAATCCAGATTGGAAAAGGAGAAATAAATCTCTCACTGTTTGTAGATTACATGATACTATACATAGAAAACCCTAAAGATGTCACCAGAAAACTACTAGAGCTAATAAATGAATTTGGTAAAGTAGCATGATACATAATTAATGCACAGAAATCTCCTGCCTTCCTATACACTAACAACAAAACATCAGAAAGAGAAATCAAGGAAATACTCGCATTTACCACTGCAAGAGAAAGAATAAAATACCTAGGAATAAACTTACCTCAGGAGGCAAAAATCCTATATGAAGAAAATTTTAAGTCACTCATAAAAGAAATCAAAGACGGTACAAACAGATGGAAAGATATACCATGTTCTTGAAGTGGAAGAATAAACATTGTGAAAATGACTATACTACTCAAAGAAATCTACAGATTCAGTGCAATCCCTATCAAACTACCAATGGCATTTTTCACAGAACTAGAACAAAACATTTCACAATTTGTATAGAAACACAAAAGACCCTGAATAAACAAAACTGTCTTGAGAAAGAGAAATGGAGCTGGAAGAATCAGGCTCCCTGACTTCAGACTATACTACAAACCCACAGTAATCAAGAGAGTAAGGTACTGGCACAAAAACAGAAATGTATATCAGTGGAACAGGATAGAAAGCCCAGAGATAAACCCAGACATATATGGTCAGCTTATCTTTGGCAAAGGAGGCAAGAACATGCAATGGAGAAAAGAGAGCCTCTTCAATAAGTGGAGCTGGGAAAACCGGGTAGCTACTTGTAAAAGAATGAAATTAGAACACTCCCTAACACCATACACAAAAATAAACTAAGTATAGATTAAAGACCTAAATGTAAAGCCAGACACCATAAAACTCTTAGAGGAAAACGTAAGCGGAACACTCTGACATAAATCACAGCAAAATCTTTTTTGAGCCACCTCGTAGAGTAATGGTCCCAAGAATAAGCAAATGTGACCTAATGAAACTTAAAAGTTTTTGCACAGCAAAGGAAACCATAAACAAGACAAAAATATAACCCTCAGAATGGGAGAAAATATTTGCAAATGAAGCAACTGACAAAGGATAAATCTCCAAAATATACAAGCAGCTCACGCAGCTCAATATCAAAAACCCCACACACAAAACCCAATCCAAAACTGGGTGGAAGACCTAAATAGACAAAAAAAAAAATAGGCAAAGAAGATATACAGATTGCCAACAAACACATGAAAAGATGATTAACATCATTAATCTTTAGAGAAATGCAAATCAAAACCACAATGAGGTATCACCTCATACCAGTCAGGATGGCCATCATCAAAAAATCTACAAACAATAAATACTGGAGAGGGTGTGGAGAAAAGGGAACCCTCTTGCACTGTTGGTTGGAATATAAATTGATACAGCCACTATGGAGAACATTATGGAGGTTCCTTAGAAAACTAAAAATAGGGCTACCATATGACCCAGCCATTCCACTACTGGGCATATACACTGAGAAAACCATAATTCAAAAAATACATGTACCACAATGTTCATTGTAGCACTATTTACAATTTCCAGGACATGGAAGCAACCTAAAAGTCCATCGAGATTTGAATGGATGAAGAAGGTGTGGCACATATATACAATGGAATATTACTCAGCCATAAAAAGGAATGAAACTGAGTTATTTGTAGTGAGGGTGAAGGACCTAGTGTCTGTTATACAGAGTGAAGTAAGTCAGAAAGAGAAAAACAAATACCTTATGCTAATGCACATATATGGAATCTAAGAAAACGGTACTGATGAACTTAGTGGCAGGGCAGGAATAAAGGCTCAGATGTAGAGAACGGACTTGAGGATACAGTGGGTGAAGGGGAAGCTGGGACAAAGTGAGAGAGTAGCATTGACATATATACACTACCAAATGTACAATGGATGGTTAGTGGGAACCTGCTGCATAGCACAGGGTGATCAGCTCGATGCTTTGTGATGACGTAGATGGGTGGGATAGGGAGGATGGGAGGGAAGCTCAAGAAAGAGTGGATATGGTTATATATGTATAGTTATAGCTTATTCACTTTGTTGTACAACAGAAACTAGCAAGTTTGTAAACAATTATACTCCAATAAAGAAATTAAAAAAGATAAAACAGCACTGTACTGGCAAAAAAGTAAAGCAAAATAAAACCCCACATATATCGATGGAACTGAATAGAGAACCAAGAAATAAACCCACATGCCTCTGGTCAGTTAATCTATGGCAAAGGAGGCAAGAATACATAATGAAGAAAAGACAGTTGCTTCAATAAATGGTGCTTGGAAAACTGGACAGCGCCTGTAAAAGAATGCAATTAGAAATTCCTCACATCATATACAAAAATAAACTCACAATGGATTAACGACTGAAATGTATGACCTGAAACCAAAAAAAGTTCCTAGAAGAGCTCATAGGCAGGGCACTCTTTGACATAAATCATAGAAATATTTTTTGGTTCTGTATTTTAAGGCAAAAAAGATAAATAAATAAAAGGAAAATAAACAAAGTGGATCTAATTAAATTTAAAAGACTTTGCACAGCAAATGAAACCATCAAGATAATGAAAAGACAACTTACTGAATGGCGGGGGAGAAATATTTGTAAATGCTATGACCGATAAGGGGTCAATGTCCAAATTAAATAAACTACTGATACATCTCCATAGCAAAACAACAAACAATCCAATTAAAAATGAGCAGAACACCTGAATAGACATTTTTCCCAAAGAAGATGTAAAGATGGTTAACAGGCTCATTAAAAGATCCTCAACATCACTAAGCATTAAAGAAATGTAGATCAGAACAACAATGAGATATCCCCTCACATCTGTCAGAATGGCTAGTTTCAAAGTCTACAAATAACAAATATTGGTAAGCATGTGGAGAAAAGGGAACACTTGTACACCATTGGTGAGAATGTAAATTGGTGCAGCCACTATGGAGAACAGTATGGAAATTTCTCAAAAAACTAAAAATAGAACTATCATATGATCCAGAAGTTTCACTCCTGTCTATCATATGGTCCAGAAATTTCACTCCTGTGTATGGATTCAAAAGAAATGAAAACACTAATTCAAAAACATACATGCACCCCAAAGTTGATTTACAATTGGAAACATATGGAAGCAACACAATTTCCATCAGCAAATTAATGGATAAAGAAAATATGGTGTATATACACAATGGAATATTACTCAGCCATAAAGAACAATGAAATTCTGTCATTTGCATCAACATGGATGAATGTAGAGAATATTATGCTCAGTGTCATAAGTCAGATAGAGAAATACTGTATAATATCACTTACATATGTTATTTTAAAAATAATACAAACAAATGTATATAGAAAGCAAGAAACAGATTCACATTTATAGAAAACAAACTAGTTGTTAGCAGATGGGAGATGGAAAGGGGGATGGTCAAGTTAGGGATATGGGTTTAAGAGCTATAAACTACTATGTATAAAATAGGTAACTAACAAGGATATAGCACAGGGAATTATAGCCATTATCTTTTACTTACTTTTAATAGAGTATAATCTGTAAAAATACTGAATTGCTGTGCTGTGCACCCAAAACTAATATAATATTGCAAATCAATTATATTTCAATAAAAATATTTAAAAAGACAAAGACCAAAAAATGTAAATAAAAGCAATGTTGTAATTATTTTCATAGTTGGTGACTAAACTGGCTTTAGTGTCACTAAAGTGAATAAACTTTGGTTCTAGCAAGCAAGGAACTAGATTTTATGTCACTCAAGTTGAAATTTGAGAAATGGAAATTGGGACTTCCAACTTGTTTTCATCTTCTCTAAAAGTGCTTAAAGAATGAACTATCTGTCAAAAATCCCTCATGTGGTTAACAGATCAGGAGAGAAGTTTAAATATTTATATATTTAAAAAAATAACTAGCTGTGAAAAGCAGTATGTTATAAATCACAAATGAGCAACAGAGAAAATAAATTGCATCAGGATCCAGAAGAGGGATCAATCACATTTGGAATAAGCCAGATGCCTATTTTGATTCTGTGATAATGACGAAATTGTCTGTCATCTTTTAAACCAGATCTGGTCATTTCTTTTATTGGTGGTATGTACCATTTTCCTCAATGTTTGCTGAGCCAACAGATGCAAAACTAAAAAGGTGACACCATAGTAGAAAAAGCAACTGAAGATTTTGTTTTCTTCCCTAAAAATTAGAAGGAAAATATGATATCTCCTTTAAACTACTAAGATCATCACTTATACTAACAGGATATAAGAGCCATTATTATCTATGTGGAAGCTGAAAATTCAAAGTAAATATTGGTCAGTTCATATGTCTAAATACTACTCTGAATATTACTCTGAATGAGCCAAACAAGATGTAAAGTAGACTCAGATGTATCTGTGCATGGCTCTTTTTTCAATGACATTGGATACTGGTTCATCTTAGTTTAGCTTTCTTCTTCATTCTCCTATCTCACATAATGGAGAAGGCCATTCCATGGTCATCACAGCTAAAATAAAGACAATGGTGTTTTTGTATTATGAAAAATAATGCTTTGTGAATCAAGTTTGGTCTATGTCAGTGCTTCTCAAACTCTTTAGACTTAGTACAATTTTACACTTTTAAAAAATTATAGAATCCCAAAGAGCTTTTGTCTATGTGGGTTATATCTATCAGTATTCACCATATAACAGTTTAAAACTAACATATTAAATATTTATAAATTGTTTTACAAATTACAATTATATACCTATTATATATTAAATTAGAATGATGACATCATCAGACATCATGTATCTTTGGGAAAATTCCACTGTGCTTATGAGAGAATGAGAGTAAAAATGGCTATTAATAATGTCTTGGGGGACTTCCCTGGTGGTCCAGTGGTTAAGACTCTGCACTCTTAATCCAGGGCACCCAGGTTTGATCCCTGGTCAGGGAACTAGATCCTGCATGCCACAACTAAGAGCCCATATGCTGCTACTAAGAGCCTGCATGCCGCAACTAAAGGAACCCGCATGATGCAACTAAAAGATCCCACACGCGGCAACAAAGATCCTGCATGCCACAACTAAGACCCAGCACAGCCAAATAAATAAATAAATATTTAAAATAATAATAATGCTTGGTGTTATTATGAAAATAGTTCTGATCTCACAGTTCCCCTGAAAATGTTTTGGAGACTCCTAGGGGGTTCACAAATCATGCTTTGAGAACTAAAACATACTTTGGTCTAAATAATATTCCAAATCTTCTTGATTTTGCCTTTTGTCTTGAAGTTCCAGAACACAGACTTCATCTGTATATAAGGTTCATGCAAAATATCAAAGTAAATAGATGTCTTATAATTGAAAAACTTTGTTACTCTTTTATGTTCTTTCTTGACTAATCAACAGCTCTGGGTGTGAACAGTCAGGTTCAGAAGATATTTTGCTCATTAAGAAAAATATCAAAATACATTCGTTACTTCATAATGTATCCTATCTCTTCTATCCACTTCCTAAAATGTTATATCCTCATCTGCATGGTAAAATTAGCAAAGATAATAAAATATGCCTCAGGTAGGGTGGTCATAAGTCTTTGGATAAATTGATATCAAAAAGTCATCTTTCCAGATAACTAGAATAAGTACCTAGCAAATGAGTTTTCCAGATGGCCAATCCCAAGTGCCCCCTAAACAAACGACCCCTAAAACTTATAACAATTGTAAAATGTGTAGATCAAGGAAAGACTTCTTGTAGTTCAAAATCCTATAAAAACTTGTGGTAACAGTTCCCATACCTTGTGCTTAATATTTTCCAGGTTAGCTTACCCCTTGCTGAAGAATGAATGTTGAAATTCCATACTTTCTTCTCCTGGTCAGTCATCCCATTCTCCAATGCAATCACCTTTCAGAGACCATCTATTAGAAAATAAAAACTCAAAAAAAAAAAAAAAAAAAAAAAAAAAAAAAAAAATTAATATTTTCCAGGTTAGCTTACCCCTTGCTGAAGAATGAATGTTGAAATTCCATACTTTCTTCTCCTGGTCAGTCATCCCATTCTCCAATGCAATCACCTTTCAGAGACCATCTATTAGAAAATAAAAACTCAAAAAAAAAAAAAAAAAAAAAAAGAAAAGCAAAACAAAAAGCCCCAAAGGTATTAAAATAACCTCTGACAAGAGAGTTGAAAATCACCAGAATAAATAAGCAATAAAGCAAAATATTTGACTGCTACAAAGTATTAAATTGGTGTATAATAATAGCCTAATCTTCAAATTTGGGAACTTAGATCTCAATAGCTTATTTTACTGTATTTTTATAAAGCTTATAGAGCTTATAAGTTACTCTAGGGTACAAGTGGGAAAGCATGGACAAGTTAAATCTATATATAATCCTCAAGGCTTTAACCAATAATTTCAGATTTCTTCTATATCCACTATATCTTTTCTGAGGATTATTGAGTGGGAGTAAAATTAACTGATTTGAGTTTCATCTCCTTTTCGTGTCCTGCTAACTCTGGAAAAGACTTTGAGGCAAGCAGTATGGGAAAGAAAGAGAAACAAAGGGACTTTGAGATATGGCCAACTAGATCATCTCCTCCTGAATAATCAAGAATTGGATGTATTATGTCTATGTATGTATTTTTAATGTAAGAAAAATCACAACTGTTACTGTATAACTAATTCAGAGGTGCCAAAATAACAATCAGTAACATACACTATTTGAAAAGAACAGAAATGCTACTTTCCAGATGCAGTCTAGCATACTGATCAATAGGGAGTCAGAAAAAGATGGCAATAGGAGTATAATGTGGGGTATTGAATTATTTGTGGAAAATATATATGGTTTACCAATCCTATTTCTTTAAGCTCGTGTAGGAATCTGGATTCACGAACACAAACACAGATTTTTAGTTCACAGAAACTAAGCAAGTAAAGGATAAAAGTATACCCATAGTTGTCAGCTACAATATGTATATATAAAAATGCTATTTCTGAAGCATTTCTGTTTCCTCATGTGTTAAGAAGCTTAGTTTTCCTTTTGTGTCTTCCCTCGGGAAGGTAGTTGTTTCCAAAGACATCGAGAGAGATTCTGTCTTATTTCTGTTTTTGAACACTGCTTTTAAACGCCCTGATTGGGATATGAAGCTCATCCCTTACATCATTGTAGTCTAGCAGCAATACTTGGTATATAGTAAGCCTCTTCTTGGGCTTAAAATATCACTCATCACTGCTTTGTTAGGTAGCATAAGGGAACTTCTTATCCTATACTGAAACACAATTCTGAAGAATGACTGATATTTAGGCTTTTGTGTCATCTTCTTAGCTTTCAGAATTTCTTACATTGTTAGAAAAAAACTACAGCTGTATTTTAATGAAAAACAACCTCATTTTTATAATACTTTCTTTGGAATATTAGACTTTGAACGTTCACATGTCAATTCATCTGAGTAGTGGCAACTGTCTTCTGGGACTTAATCAGCTTCTATTTCTTGGTTAATCTGGAACAATAAAGTCTTCCTATAAAAATGCTAGAAAATAGACCATATTATACCATCTTCAAATCCCTTTACTGACTTAAATTGGATATGGGAAGAAAACAGAATCTTTTCCCTTATCATTTTTTAGGTGCTGATCACTATATTTTCCCCACTTTTTAGTGGTTTCCCTCTTTTTACCCTTAACCATGGGCCCCACTATCTTCTCGGCACTCATCAAAGCTTTTAAAATCTTGAATTTTCCACACCTTCCAAAAAGAAAACATTTTGCCATGGAAAAAAAGACATATTATAGTCTCCTTTCTTTTGCATCCTATCCTTCTAAAGGGTAGTCAGGACCCTCTTGAGTAGACCTTACACGTTTCCTTTTATGATTATATGCATAGCTTACCTAAGTATATTTTCCTGACTAATACCCAAAGGGCATTTTCTAGATGGTATCTGTCCTCCATGCAAGGCATGTATTCATAGTCCAGGGACCCTGCTGGTGTTTACTAAGATAAATAATAAACTTAATGATAATTTTCTGGTATAGGAAAATCACCATTAGCTTTGAAATGAGAACCATCCCTGAGGTTTTCTTGGCATATATATCCAAAGCAAAAAATATAATTAAGGTAAACTGAACCTGACCTCCTATTTAGGAGGAAAGCGGTTAAACATGGAGAGCTGCAAGTCTATATCCAATTAATAGGGGGGCGTTGTCATAATGTATTTTAAAGAGAGACATATTTCAGGAATTACTTTCTGAAATAAGTTCTCCATCATGTGATGAGAAATTTAACATTTCATTTCCAATTATAGTACCCTCTACTGGAATGGATAGCATAAAAATTAATAACTTGGGGTTCTTATTTTTCACATTGAGAACCCATATTTTTATTTTTTCCAACTCTATTGAGATATAATTGACATATAACACTGTGTAAGTTTAATGTGTACATCGTGTTGATTTGAAACACATATTGCAAAATGATTACCACCATAATGTTAGCTAGGACTCCCATCACGTCACATAATTACTATTTTTTTGTATTGAGAACTTTTAAGATTTACTCTCTTAGCAACATTCAAGTGTATAATATGGTATTATTAACTATAATCACTATGCTATACATTAGATCCCCAGAACTATTCATCTTATAACTGGAAGTTTGTACTCTTTGATCAACATCTTCCATTTTCCCTTATCCCCCAGCCCCTAGTAACCCCCATTCTAATCTCTGTTTCTATGAGTTTGGCTTTTTTAGATTTCTCATGTAAGTGATATGCAACTATTTGTCTTTCTATATCTGACTTATTTCACTTATCATAATGCCTTCAAAGTCTGTCCATGTTGTGCAGGATGTCTTTCTTTCTCATGATATATATATAAAACATATAACATATATATATATAAAACATATAACTATATATATATAAGTAACATCTTTTTTATTCATTCATCATTGAGGGACACGGGTTTTTCTTCCATATTTTGGCTCTTGTGAATAATGCTGCACTCCTATGTACAAATAGGAGTTCAGATATCTCTTTGAGATACTGTTTTCATTTTCTTTGAGTATATACCCAGACCTAGGATTGCTGGATCATGTGGTAGTTATATTTTTAATTTTTTGAGGAACAACCATACTGTTTTCCAAAGTGGTTGCTCTAATTTACATTTCCATCAACATTGTACAAAGGGGTCCCTTTTCTCCACATCCTCACCAGCACTTGACATCTCTTGTCTTTTTGATAATGGCCATTCTAACAGGTGTGAGACAATATCTCATTGTGGTTTTGATTTGCATTTTGCTGCAGATGAGTGACCTTGAACATCTTTTCATGTACCTGTTGGCCATTTGTAGGTTGAGAACTCATATTTTTAAAAGAAAGATGTATTTACTTCTTACTTAGAATATATTCAGAATCAAACAAGCTCACGTACGCCAAAGGCCACTCCTCTTTAAAATTTTTACTTTTCCTATTATTCATCTACTTAACCAACATTTATGGAACACTCACTCCATCTCAGGTAGTTGGCTAAGATTGATGAAGAAGATACAGGCCAGTAAGATGGAATTTCTGTCTGTAAGAAGCTAACAATTTAGCATGGAGGGAAAATAAATTCATAACTAATACAACAAGGCTGAATACCAGAATAATGGCATGGACAAGTGCTTGGGAGCATGTCGTAGGGAACAATGACTTATTCTCAGGGTGGGTGGGATTATATAAAGGGTCTTTAGAAAAAAACAAAAACACAAAACAAGGAAATTCAGACTTGTCTGTCTAGGAAACTAAACTGCCATGGGAATAAAAATGCTCCCATAGAATTCCAGAAGAAGAAAACCTACATTAGGACATTTGATAAATACAACATATATTGCCTTACTTTTAAAAACCCTATTGACATGTTGGACACAGAAAATGAAAAAGAATATCTAAAGAAAAAGCTAAGTCAGTTGAGAGTAGCTGATCATAAGCAGATGCAGTTTTCCTTAACAACTGTGAATTATCAGGAAACAAAACTGTGAGAAATAAATGCTGTTCACCAAATGCATTTCTAAAGTAGAGATTTCTGAAACTTGTCTATAACATCAGCTGATTAATTTGTTTATAAATTGACTATAAAACAGAAAATTATTCAACCATTAGGAAATGTAATGTTTTTATAAATAATTATTATCATAGTATGCACTGTTTGTCATACCAGCATTTTCTGATTGGGAAACTTCTGAATAAATTTAATAACCTTTAAAAACATACAGTTTCTCATAGGATATTTTTTTAAATTAATATAGTACAGGATGTGTGTTTGTAGCTGTGGGGTTTTTTTTTTTTTTTTTTTTAAACACCTTTATTGGGGTATAATTGCTTACTGTGGGGTTTTTTTAACAATTTATCTGTTGATGGATACTTAGGTTGCTTCCATAGATATCTTGGCTATTGTAAATAATTCTGTAATGAACACAGGGGTACATGTATCTTTTATAATTATTGTTTTCATTTTCTTCATATAAATACCCAGGAGTGAAATTTCTGGATCATATGGTACTTCTATTTTTAACTTTCTAAGGAATCGCGATACTGTTTTCATTAGTGGTTGCACCAATTTACATTCACACCAACAGTACATAAGGATTAGAAAAGAGAAAGTCATTGACTTTCATTTTAAAGAATTCTGAGTCCCATGCTTACCATTAATATTGTCAATTATGAAAACATTACCTCTCACTTTGATTGCTTCATCATAGCACCTGGACAAACATTTGAAAATTAGTAGACATATTACAATGAGGATAATGATTAAAATGTACCCTTGTAGTATTCCCTGAAAGAGTTCTCCTATTCCAAATGGCAACCAGAAAAATAAATTTTGGAGTGGGTCCTCTTTATGTACATTCTCTAATCAAATCACCTTTTGAATTATTCTATTTATTTTGGTTTCAACTTTTCCAGGGATGTTAACATACATAACAGGAGCTATTGACCACTTTGCATATGTTTCCATTTTTTTTTCAGCTAAAATATAATTTAAAGCCATTTTATTGTCTAGAATTATTCTGGCTAAAGAATCTAGTGCCTTCTTCTGGGAGGCTACTGCTTGAGCTGTCTCATTTCTGACTACTATTCCTAAACTAAGAGAAAGGTTTCATAGTTATAAGAGGAGACCTTGAGACCATAAGATTGTAGTTGGCAGTTGTTAGTAGATATTGTTTTGAGAACAGCTGGTGGTGTCCTTAATTTTGATACAGTTCAGAAAATTCAAGTTCTCAGTAATACAGGAACATGTCTAATATCATGCCCACAATGGCTACCTAGTTTATTTTGTGTGCCTGAACCACAGTTACTCCATTTTGATTTTTTAATGTATTCTTTTCTTTAAGGTTAAAGCAGGTGTATAATATATGTTTAATAGGCCATGAAATTTGCTATTCTGGTTTAAGTTAAATCATGTATAAGCCAGAATGACTTGTCATACCTCAATATGCGAAAATTTCCTCCATCATTTTTCCCTTTCTATCTTTTGATAGAAAGCATTTAGGTTCAAAATATTTGTCCCTTCATGCCAGTGCGGTTGCTTCCTGTCCTGGGTCCTCCATGTCCCTTGGTGCTAGGCTTCTTTTTGTGTTTATATATATTTGTCTACTTACTAATCAGACATAACAAATAAGGACAGAGGTATGCTGATGGAGAAACATATAAGCTACACATTTTATCAATTATACCATATTGCCACCAAAATTTATACATGTACTTTTAGCAGTAGACTTAAAATAAGCAGTGATACATGTCATGAGCAGTTATATTCTGTGACATCTTTATTAGAGAATTTTCTTTCCATTTTGATAGGGAGACAAACATTTGGTAAACTTTTATGAGAGCATCAGTGTATTTATTAGGGTTCTTTAATTTCTTGCCCAGGTTTTATGGCTAAACTATAATTATTTTGTCTTGCGTGACTGCTTTCCTACAATGGACCAAGAATAATTTACTGTAATTTCTCATTGTAACACTAGTAAAGAATATTATTTTCCTGCTTATAACCCACAATAATAAACACTAAATTTAAAACTCAGTTTAGAAATATGTAATATTATTGACCTGTCTATAACCCACAATAATAAACACTAAATTTAAAACTCAGTTTAGAAATATGAAATATTATTGAAAAGCAATAATTCAATTAACTTTTTCTATTGGAAATTCCTATTAATTGGATATATGCCAATCACATTGTAGAATGTTTAATTAAATCTAAAAAAACCCTAAAGTGCTAAAAAGCCCAAATTGGGATGGTATGGGAAAGTGGACAGATAACTTTCTATTCTTCAAAGTAATTAGGTAGACAGATCATGTCTCTAGACATGATCAAGAGATGGATTCAATAGTAAAGGGATAAAGTGGAAGATTAAAAGAGGAAGAATGGAAAAAACTAACTAAACTTAAGAGTTCATGAATAAATCCTTTAACTAAACATATAGGAATAAGTATGACTTTGGTTGGTATATCTCAGATATTTAAAATTAAACTAGTTTATGTTGTTAATAAATTTTAAAATCTTCTGTGCTTCTAAACCTGAATGATTTAAAGCAGTTCATTGTACAATCTCACTACCACTTTGAGGCCCTGAAAGTATTATTTCAAAGATATTTTGTATAAATAATGTTTCCTTTTTACTATAAAAATACATGTTCATTATGAACATTTAGCTAAAATAAGGAAAAACAGAATAACAGAAGTACATTTTTAAAAGCATGTAAAAATAAGAGTGGCCTTAATAATGATCATGGTATTACATAACATAAAAAAATATTATGCTAAGTGTGAGGAAACATTTATGACACAACGCTAGGTTAAAATATGCAACAAACAAATTTTACAAAAGAGTGTATTTATATATATATATAAATAGTTTTATGTATTTCTCAACTTTTTCATAATGGTTACACAAATATTTTTGTAGAAAAAAGAGGCTTTAAGGCAGCAGTATGGCTCACATCTCTGTTATTTCAGACATTGATTTCTAAAGATTAGAGAGAGTAAAAATATCTATTTTTAATCAAAGTAATGGTGTCCAGACCTGAGTTGACTAGCTGTATGATATGAGGCAAATCCACTTCATCTCTTTAAGTTCCATTCCTTAGCTATAATGTAATAGGTTTGAACTTGATAAACTTTTATGCAATGTTCACTTCTAAGAGTCTATAACTCACAAAGATTAAAGCAGGGCTTTCCAGAAAGGAAATTGTTATGTTTGAAACCACAATCAGTAAAATAAACTAGTAAAGTCTTATTGATAGACTGTATTAAACGTCCTTACCCAACACAGTGTGGTATTCATATGTTTTAAATAAAAGAGTTAACTTTTCTGTGATATCCCAATTCTAACAATGCTTGCAGAAATGAAACAATCATACTTATACACATTAAGCTGTTGTATGAAGCTCAATATATTGTTATGTTTGAAGTATTTGAGAAGTAGTTCTTTAGAAAATGTTTGCTCATTCACAGTGCAAAAGCTCTGAACATTTCTAGAAATAAGGGAAAACCAAAAAACAGTCATTCACCAAGAAATGAAGTTTCAGCAAAGCAACAATTCAACAATGCATCAAGAATCAAAAACTTAAAAGACTTGAGAAAATATAAAGCCAAAAGTTATTAGCAAAATATTCTCCAACAAAAAAACATATAACTCTAAACAGAGAAAGCATAAAGAAAAATATAATGGATTTGACCAATAAAAATGAAAATATAAACATAAACTTCCATAATTTAAAAAGATTAAAAAAATAAATAAAATGAAAAGGCAAATACAAAATGGGGAAAATATACAGTTTCAGAATATACAACTAGAAACTACTCTTATTAGCATATATTGAGCTCTCATAAATTATTGAAAGATAAGAACTCCATTAGAAAAAAATTGGACAAAGATTTGAAGAGGTAATTTTTAAAATTAGACAATTAAAGTTTGAAAAAACAGTACAAAATAGAAATTAAAATGTCAATGAAATAAAATGCTTTGACTGTGAAATTGGTACAGATTTATTTAAAACTGTTAATATCTAGTATTGACAAGTTGGCAAGAGTTCAGATATACAGGCAACCATATATCATTAATGGAAATTATAATTGTCTTAAAATCTCTAATGATATGTATTTAAAGACATAAAATATTCAGTCTTTGACTTAGGAATTTCAATTATAGAATGTACAGGAAATAATTATGGATATATGTAAAGATTTAGTTACAATCTATTACTTAAATAGTTGAACATAATGTTCAAAAATTGGAAACAACATAAATGCACATGAATGCAAATGAATGTTTTACATTCATCAAAAAGAAGCTGTAGAAGAATATTTAATTAAATGGAAAGATCCATGATATTTATCTAAGTGAAAAAAGCAAATTTCTAAACAGTATAAAATAAAATACATAATTTTATAAAAAATATACCCACATACAAAAAGTAACATACTGTAAATTTTACCAGTGGTTAACACCAGTTGGTGGTATAAGAGATTTAATATTTTGTGCTTATTTTTTACCTTCTAAAATTTCTACAGATATATATTACTTGGATGTTTTAAAGTTTTTTTAAAAAGGTGATAAAATAATATACATACATATATATATCACTTTATTTCTTAAATTATAAATTTAATAGTTTTAATGAAATTATAACAAAATAAAATCAGTACTATTTTTCTTAAATTTAATCATCCACTTGGATTAAGATTTAGAAAAAAACTGCTACCAGTAATTTCCTCAGAATACCTAACAATATTAATGAAATACTGTGTGTGTGTGTGTGTGTGTGTGTGTGTCTGTGTGTGTGTATGTGTGTGTGTGCACACGCGTGTGTGCTTGGGGAAGGAGCTGCCTTTCATTGACTTTGCCTTTCAAGAGCCCTTGGGACTGTTTATGAAACAAATTAAATTATTGTGGGACCAGAATCCCCAAAATCCAGCTCAGTTTATGCTTTTTCCAAAACTGACTAGCTTTCATAAATAAGAAAGGATACCAGGGGAGATTGGGGAACATGGTGGAAGAGTAAGATGCAGTGATCACTTTCCTCCCCACAGATACAGCAGAAATACATCTACACGTGGAACATCTCCTACAGAACACCTACTGAATGCAGGCAGAAGACCTCAGACCTCCCAAAAGGCAAGAAATTCCCCACGTACCTGGGTAGGGCAAAAGAAAAAAGAATAAACAGAGACAAAAGCATAGGGACGGGACCTGCACCAGTGGGAGGGAGCTGTGAAGGAGGAAAGGTTTCCACACACGAGGAAGACCCTTCATGGGGCGAGACTATGGGTGGCGGAAGCGGGGGAGCTTCGGAGCTGCACAGGAGAGCACAGCAACAGGGATACAGAGGGCAAAGTGGAGAGATTCCCGCAAAGAGGATCAGTGCCAACAGGCACTCACCAGCCCGAGAGGCTTGTCTGATCACACACTGGGGCAGGCGGGGCTGGGAGCTGAAGCTCAGGCTTCGGTCAGAGCGAAGGGAGAGGACTGGGGTTGGCAGCGTGAACACAGCCTGCAGGGGGTTAGTGCACCACGGCTAGCCGGGAGGGACTCCGGGGAAAATTCTGGACCTGCTGAAGAGGCAAGAGACGTTTTCTTCCCTCTCTGTCTCCTGGTGCACGAGGAGAGGGGATTAAGAGTGCTGCTTAAAGTAGCTCCAGAGACAGGCGCGAGTCACAGCTAAAAGCAGAGACCACAGAGATGGGCAACAGATGATAAGGCTGCTGATGCTGCCACCAAGAAGCCTGTGTGTGAGGACAGATCACTATCTACACCTCCCTTCCGGGGAGCCTGTGCAGCCCACCACTGCCAGGGTCCCGGGATCCAGGGACAACTTCCCTGGGAGAACCCACAGCACGTCTCAGGCTGGTGCAACATAACGCCGGCCTCTGCCACCGCAGGCTTGCCTCGCACACCATACCCCTCCCTCCCCCTAGCCTGAGTGAGCCAGAGTCCCCGAAGCAGCTGTTCCTTTAACCCTGTCCTGTCTGGGCAAAGAACAGATGCCCTCCAGAGACCTACATGCAGAGGCTGGGCCAAATCCAAAGCTGAGCCCCAGGAGCTGTGAGAACAAAGAAGAGAAAGGGAAATCTTTCCCAGAAGTCTCAGAAGCAGCGGATGAAGGCTCCACAATCAACTTGATGTACCCTGCATCTGTGGAATACATGAATAGACAACAAATCATCCCAAATTGAGGAGGTGGACTTTGAGAGCAAGAATTATAATTTTTTCCCTTTTGTTCTTTTTTGTGAGTGTGTATGTGTATGCTTCTGTGTGAGATTTTGTCTGTATAGCTTTGCGTCCACCATTTTTCCTAGGGTTCTATCCTTCCATTATTTGCTATTGTTTTTGTTTTTTTCTTTAAAAATTTTTTTTCTTAATAATTATTTTTTATTTTAATAACTTTTTAATCTTTTTTCTTTCTTTCTTTCTTTCTTTCTTTCCTTCTTTCTTTCTTTCTTTCTTTCCTTCCTTTCCTCCTTCCTTCCTTCCAGCCTCCTTCCCTCCCTTCCTCCCTTCTTTCTTTCTTTCTTCCTTTCTTTCTTTCATTCATTCATTCTTTCTTTCTCTATTTCTTTCTTTCTTTCTTTCATTCTTTCTAATTTTTCTCAATTTTATTCTGAGCCGTGTGGATGAAACACTCTTGGTGCTGCAGCCAAGAGTCAGTGCTGTGTCTCTGAGGTGGGAGAGCCAACTTCAGGACACTGGTCCACAAGAGACCTCCCAGCTCCACATAATATCAAATGGCGAAAATCTCCCAGAGATAACTATCTCAACACCAGCACCCAGCTTCACTCACTGACCAGCAAGCTACAGTGCTGGACACCCTATGCCAAAAAAATAGCAAGACAGAAACACAGGGACTGACAGGACATATTTAAGGTGATGAATTAGAAAAACCTGGAACCAAGATTACTCTACCCAGCAAGGATCTCATTCAGATTTGATGGAGAAACTAATACTTTTACAGACAAGCAAATGCTGAGAGAGTTCAGCACCACCAATGCAGCTTTACAAAAAATGTTAAGGAACTTCTCTAGGCACGAAACACAAAAGAAGGAAAAGACATACAATAATGAACCCGAACACAAAACAACTAAGAAAATGGGAATAGGAACATACATATCGATAATTACCTTAAAGGTAAATGGAATAAATGCTCCCACCAAAAGACACAGATTGGCTGAATGGATATAAAAACAAGACCCATATACACGCTGTCTACAAGAGACTCACTTCAGACCTAGAGACAGATACAGATTGAAAGTTAGGGGATGGAAAAAGATATTCCATGCAAATTGAAACCAAAAGAAAGCTGGAGTAGCAATTCTCATATCAGACAAAATAGACTTTAAAATAAAGACTATTAGAAGAGACAAAGAAGGACACTACATAATGATCAAGGGATTAATCCAAGAAGAAAATAAATCAATTGTAAATATTTACACACCCAACATAGGAGCACCTCAATACATAAGGCAAATACTAACAGCAATAAAAGGGGAAATCGGCAGTAACACATTCATAGTAGGGGACTTTAACACCCCACTTTCACCAATGAATAGATCATCCAAAATGAAAATAAATAAGGAAACACAAGCTTTAAATGATACATTAAACAAGATAGACATAATTGATATTTATACGACATTCCATCCAAAAACAACAGAATACACATTTTTCTCAAGGGCTCATGGAACATTCTCCAGGATAGATCATATCTTGGGTCACAAATCAAGCCTTGGTAAATTTAAGAAAATTGAAATTGTATCAAGTATCTTTTACGACCACAATTCTATGAGACTACATATCAATTACAGGAAAAGATGTGTAAAAAAAACAATCACATGGAGGCTAAACAATACCTTACCTAATAACGAAGTGATCACTGAAGAAAAGAAACAGGAAATAAAAAATTACATAGAAACAAATGACAATGGAGACAAGACAACCCAAAACATATGGGATGCAGCAAAAGCAGTTACAAGAGAGAAGTTTATAGTAATACAATCCTACCTTAAGAAACAGGATACATCTCAAATAAACAACCTAACCTTCTTCCTAAAGCAATTAGAGAAAGAAGAACAAAAAAACCCCAAAGTTAGCAGAGGGAAAGAAATCATAAAAATCAGATCAGAAATAAATGAAAAAGAAATGAAGGAAATGATAGCAAAATCAATATAACTAAAAGCTGGTTCCTTGAGAATATAAACAAAATTGATAAACCATTAGGCAGACTCGTCAGGAAAGAAAGCAAGAAGACTCAAATCAATAGAATTAGCAATGAAAAAGGAGAAGTAACAACTGACACTGCAGAAATACAAAAGATCATGAGAGATTACGGCAAGCAATTCTATGCCTATAAAATAGACAACCTGGAAGAAATGGACAAATTCTGAGAAATTCATAACCTGCCAAGATTGAATCAGGAAGAAGTAGAAAATATGAACAGACGAATCACAAGCACTGAAATTGAAACTGTGATTAAAAATCTTCCAACAAACAAAAGCCCAGGACCAGATGACTTCACAGGCGAATTCTATCAAACATTTAGAGACGAGCTAACACCTATCCTTCTCAAACTCTTCCAAAATATAGCAGACGGAGGAACACTCCCAAACTACTTCTACGAGGCCACCATCACATTGCTACCAAAACCAGACAAGGATGTCACAAAGAAAGAAAACTACAGGCCAAGATCACTGATGAACATGGATGCAAAAATCCTCAACAAAATACTAGCAAACAGAATCCAACAGCACATTAAAAGGATCATACACCATGATCAAGTGGGAAATTGGAAAAGAAGAGGTGAAGCTTTCACTGCTTGCAGATGACATGATACTATAAATAGAGAATCCTAAAGATGCTACAAGAAAACTATTAGAGCTAATGAATGAATTTAGTAACGTAGCAAGATACAAAATTAATGCACAGAAATCTCTGGAATTCCTATACACTAATGATGAAAAACCTGAAAGTGAAATCAAGGAAACACTCCCATTTACCATTTCAACAAAAAGAAAAAAAATATTTAGGAATAAACCTATCTAAGGAGACCAAAGACCTGTATGCAGAAAATTATAAGACACTGATGAAAGAAATTAAAGATGATACAAATAGATGGAGAGATATACCATGTTCTTGGACTGGAAGAATCAACATTGTGAAAATGACTCTACTACCCAAAGCAATCTACAGATTCAATGCAATCACTATCCAACTACCACTGGCATTTTTCACAGAACTAGAACAAAAAATTCAAAATTTGTTTAGAAACACAAAATACTCTGAATAGCCAAGGCAATCTTGAGAACGAAAAACGGATCTGGAGGAGTCAGGCTCCCTGACTTCAGACTATACTACAAAGCTACAGTAATCAAGAGAGGATGGTACTGGCACAAAAACAGAAAAATAGATCAATTGAGCAGGATAGAAAGCCCATAGATAAACCCATGCACATATGGTCATCTAATCTTTGATAAAGGAGGCAGGAATGTACAGTGTAGAAAGGACAGCCTCCTCAATAATTGGTGCTGGGCAAACTGGACAGGTACATGTCAAAGTTTGAAATTAGATCACTCCCTAACACCATACACAAAAATAAGCTCAAATTGGATTAAAGACCTAAATGTAAGGCCAGAAACTATCAAACTCTTAGAAGAAAACATAGGCAGAACACTATATGACATAAATCACAGGAAGATCCTTTTTCACTCACCTCCTAGAGAAATGGAAATAAAAGCAAAAATAAACCAATGGGACCTAATGAAACTTCGGAAACTATAAACAAAACCAAAAGACAACCCTCACAATGGGAGAAAATATTTGTAAATGAAGCAACTGACAAAGGATTAATCTCCAAAATTTATAAGCAGCTCATACAGCTCAAAAACAAAAAAACAAACAACACAAATCCAAAAATGGGCAGAAGACCTAAATAGACATTTCTCCAAAGAAGATATATAGACTGCCAACAAACACATGAAAGAATGCTCAACATCATTAATCATTAGAGAAATGCAAATCAAAATTACAATGAGATATCATCTCACACCAGTGACAATGGCCATCATCAAAAAATCTCGAACAATAAATACTTGAGAGGGTGTGGAGAAAAGGGAACACTCTTGCACTGCTGGTGGGAATGTGAATTGGTACAGCCACTATGGAGATCAGCATGTAGCTTCCTTAAAAAACTACTAATAGAACAACTATATGACCCAGCAATCCCACTACTGGGCATATACCCTGAGAAAACCATAATTCAAAATGAGTCATGTACCAAAATATTCATTGCAGCTCTGTTTACAATAGCCAGGACATGGAAGCAACCTAAGTGTCCATCATCAGATGAATGGATAAAGAAGATGTGGCACATATATACAATGGAATATTACTCAGCCATAAAAAGAAACGAAATTGTGCTATTTGTAATGAGGTGGCTGGGCCTAGAGTCTGTCATACAGGGTGAAATAAGTCAGAAAGAGGAAGAGAAATACAGTATGCTAACACATTTATATGAAATTTAAGGGAAAAAATGTCATGAAAAACCTAAGGGTAAGACAGGAATAAAGACACAGACCTACTAGAGAACGGACTTGAGGATATGGGGAGGGGAAAGTGTAAGCTGTGACAAAGTAAGCAAGTGGCATCTACATATATACACTACCAAACGTAAAATAGATAGCTAGTGGGCAGTAGCCACATAGAACAGGGATATCAACTCGGTGCTTTGTGACCACCTATGGGGTGCGATCGGGAGGGTGAGGGGGTAGGGTGACACAAGAGGGAAGAGATATGGGAACATATGTACATGTATAACTGATTCACTTTGTTATAAAGCAGAAACTAACACACCTTTGCAAACCAATTATACACCAGTAAAGATGTAGGAAAATAAAGAAAGGATACTAGTAAATATATGCATAATGTCAGATTAATCTATCATTTCTGATGAGTAACCTTCCTTGAAGATACAAATTATGACTTAATTAAAAGCAATCAGGAAGTGAGAAAGGCCCTAGAGTCAATTATCTGTTACATGGATTCATGGTATCTGATTAATTAATGATTTGAAATAATGTATAAAAAAGTGAAAGAAAAATATGACCATATACAGTTCCAGCTTAGTCACTTTGTCTATTTTGGTCATGCTTCATTTTATAAAATTAAACAGTGCATATTGAAAAAGAAAATAATCAAACACATGAATTAGAAATAGATTATACATTTTACAAAAAGCATGACAGCATAGTGTAACTTTAAGATTACATTTTTCTTCATTTGTTTAAAACATTTGACAGAACCCAGATGTTCAAAATGATTAAGTCACCTATGTTCTATTTACATAACAGAATATTATATAAACATTAAAAATGCCCTTAAAAATAATGTCATGTGAAAATGCCTACAAAACAATACTGTGTCAAAAGATACAAAATTGTATGCATTATATAATCCCCTAAGTGTTTTCTTCTCTAAAAGACAATTGAATTTATTATGTTGGAAAAATGACACATTTTCAGTGTAAACTAATTAAATAATATAAAAATGTATACACTGAAATTTATAAGTAAAAACAAACAGAAAAAACATTTTACTTAAGTAGGATCAAGCTAAATATATTGTTCTGTAAGTCTTATTTCTATGCAAAAGTATGAAAAGTATAAAGAAAATGAAATTATTACCCACAATGCCATCTCCCAGAATAATCATTAATATTTTGTATATTTACTTAAAGTTTGAACTTTATAAATTTCAATAATAAGCATACATTTAGAATTTTAAATCATTTAAAAATATTTCTTAATATTACACACACACACACACACGCTCCTTTTCAGAAAGTCAACGACAGCAAAAGAAATTGTTAACTGTATGACTATATCTGTTTCCAGCAAAAAAAAAAAAAAACTTAAAAAAGGCCTTATTACCTTACGTTATTTCTTTTTAATATCTTTATTGGAGAATAATTGCTTTACAATGTTGTGTTAGTTACTGCTGTATAACAAAGCAAATCAGCTCTATGTATACATATATCCCCATATTTCCTCCCTCTTGCATCTGCCTCCCACCCTTCTTATCCCACCCATCTAGAGGGACACAAAGCACGGAGCTGATCTCCCTGTGCTCTGTGGCTGCATCCCACTAGCTATCTATTTTGCATTTGATAGTGTATATATGTCCCTGCCACTCTCTCACTTCATCGTAGCTTACACTTCCCCCTCTCTGTGTCCTCAAATCCATTCTCTACATCTGCGTCTTTACTCCTGTCCTGCCCATAGGTTCTTCAGAAACTTTTTTTTTATATTCCATATGTATGTGTTAGCATATGGTATTTGTTTTTCTCTTTTTGATTTATTTCACTCTGTATGACAGACTCTAGATCCATACCCCTCACTACAAATAACTCAATTTCATTTCTTTTTATGGCTGAGTAATATTCCATTGTATATATGTGCTACATCTTCTTTATCCATTCATCTGTCGATGGACACTTAGGTTGCTTCTATGTCCTGGCTATTGCATATAGTGTCACAATGAACGTTGTGGTACATGACTATTTTTGAATTATGGTTGTCTCAGGGAATATACCCAGTAGTAGGATTGCTGGGACGTATGGTACTTCTACTTTTAATTTTTTAAGGAACCTCCATACTGTTATCCATAGTGGCTGCATCAATTTATATTCCCACCAAGAGTGTAAGAGGTTTCCCTTTTATCCACAGCCTCTCCAGCATTTATTGTTTGTAGATTTTTTGCTGATGGTCATGCTGACTGGTGTGAGGTGATACCTCATTGTAGTTTTGATTTGCATTTCTCTAATGATTAGTGATGTTGAGCATTCTTTCATGTGTTTGTTGGCTATCAGCATACCCTTGTAGAAATGTCTACTTAGGTCTTCTGCCTATTTTTGGATTGGGTTGTTATTTTGCTCTTGAGCTGCATGAGCTGCTTGTAAATTTTGGACATTAATCCTTTGTAAGTTGCTTCATTTGCAAATATTTTCTCCCATTCTGAGGGTTGCTTTTTCATCTTGTTTATGGTTTCCTTTGCTGTGCTAAAGCTTTTAAGTTTCATTAGGTCCCATTTATTTATTTTTGTTTTTATTTCCATTTCTCCATGAGGTAAGTCAAAAAGGATGTTGCTATGATTTATGTAATAGAGTGTTCTGACTATGATTTCCTCTAAGAGTTTTATAGTGTCTGACCTTACATTTAGGCCTTTAATCCGTTTTGAGTTTATTTTTGTGTATGGTGTTAGGAAGTGTTCTAATTTCAGTCTTTAACATGTAGCTGTCCAGTTTTCCCAGCACCACTTATTGAAGAGGCTATCTTTTCTCCATTGTGTATTCTTGCCAACTTTATCAAAACTAAGGTGACCATATGTGTGTGGGTTTATCTCTGGGCTTTCTATCTTGTTCCATTCCTCTATATTTATGTTTTTGTGCCAGTACCATACTGTCTTGATTACTATAGATTTGTAGTATACTATGAAATCCAGGAGCCTGATTCCCCCAGCTCAGTTTTTCTTTCACATTATTGCTTTGGCTATTCAGGGCATTTTGTGTTTCCATACAAATTGTGAAATTTTTTGTTCTAGTTCTGTGAAAAATGCCAGTCATTGTTTGATAGGCATTGCATTGAATCTGTAGGTTGCTTTGGGTAGTAGAGTCACTTTCACAGTGTTGATTCTTCCAGTCCAAGAACATGGTATATCTCTCCATCCCTTTGTATCATCTTTCATTTCTTTCATCAGTGTCTTACAATTTTGTGTATACAGGTCTTTTGCCGTCTAAGGTAGGTTTATTCCTAGGCATTTTATTCTTTTTGTTGCAATAGTAAATGGGAGTGTTTCCTTACTTTTCCTTCAGATGTTTTATCTTTGGTGTATAGTAATGCAAGAGATTTCTGTGTATTAACTTTGTGTCCTGCTACTTTACCAAATTCATTGATTAGCTATAGTAGATTTCTGGTAGCATCATGAGGATTCTCTTTGTATAGCATCATGTATTCTACAAACTGACAGTTTTACTTCTTGTTTTCGGATTTGGATTCCTTTTATTTCTTTTTTGTCTCTGATTGCTGTGGTTAAAACTTCCAAAACTATGTTCAAAAATAGTGTTACGAGTGGGTAAGCTTGTCTTGTTCCTGATATTAGTGGAAATGATTTCTGTTTTTCACCATTGAGAACGATATTGGTTTTGTGTTTTTAGTATATGGCCTTTATTATGTTGAGGAAATTTCAGTCCATGTCTACTTTTTGGAGGGTTTTTATCATAAGTGGGTGTTGAATTTTGTCAAAAGCTTTTTCTGCATCAATTGTGATTATCATATGGTTTTTAACCTTCAGTTTGTTAATATGGTGTATTGCATTGATTGATTCATGTATATTGAAGAATCCTTGCATTCCTGTGATAAACCCCACTTGATCATGATGTATGATCCCTTTAATATGCTATTGGATTCTGTTTGCTAGTATTTTGTTGAGGATTTTTGCATCTATGTTCATCAGTGATATTAGCCTATGGTTTTCTTTTTTTGTGACATCTTTGTGTTGTTTTGGTATCAAGTTGATGTTGGCCGCATAAAATGTGTTTAGGAGTGTTCCTCCCTCTGCTGTATTTTGGAAGTGTTTGAGAAGGATAGGTTTTACCTCTTCTCTAATTGTTTGATAGAATTCGCCTGGGAAGCCATCTGGTCCTGGGCTTTCGTTTGTTGGAAGATTTTTAATCACACTCTCAATTTCAATGCTGTGATTGGTCTGTTTATATTTTTTATTTCTTCCTGGTTCAGTTTGAGACGGTTGTGCTTTTCTAAGAATTTTTCCATTTCTTCCACGTTGTCCATTTTATCGGCATATAGTTGCTTGCAGTGATCTCTCATGATCCTTTGTATTTCTGCAGTGTTTTTTGTTACTTCTTATTTTTCATTTCTAATTCTATTGTATTGTCTTCTGCCTTTTTTTCTTGATGAGTCTGGCTATTTTTTATCAATTTTTTTATCTTCTCAAAGAACCAGCTTTTAGTTTTATTGATCTTAGCTACTGTTTTCCTTCTTTTTCATTTATTTCTGCTTGGATCTTTATGATTTATTTCCTTCTGCTAAGTTTGGTGGGTTTTTGTTCTTCTTTCTCTAATTGCTTTAGGTGTAAGCTTAGGTTGTTCATTTGAGATGTTTCTTGTTTCTTGAGGTAGAGTTGTATTGCTATAAACTTCTCTCTTAGAAATGCTTCTGCTGCATCCCATAGGTTTTGGGTCATCGTGTTTTCACTGTCATTTTTTTCTAGGAATTTTTAAATTTCCTCTTCGATTTCTTCAGTTGTTTCTTGGTTATTTAGTAGTGTATTGTTTAGCCTCCATGTGTTTGTATTTTTTACAGATCTTTTCCTGTAATTGATATCTAGTCTCATGGCGTTGTGGTCAGAAAAGATACTTAATATGATTTTGATTTTCTTAAATTTATAAAGGCTTGATTTGTGACCCAAGATATGATCTATCCTGGAGAATGTTCCATGAGTGCTTGAGAAGAATGTGTATTCTGTTGTTTTTGCATGGAATGTCCTATAAATATCAAGTAAGTCCATAATGTTTAATGTATCATTTAAAGCTTGTGTTTCCTTATTTATTTTCATTTTGGATGATCTGTCCACTGGTGAAAGTGGGGTGTTAAAGTCCCCTACCATTATTATGTTACTGTTGCTTTCCCCTTTTATTGCTGTTAGCATTTGCGTTATATATTGAGGTGCTCCTATTTTGGGTGCATAAATATTTACAGTTGTTACATCTTCTTCTTGGATTTATCTCTTGATCATTATGTAGTGTCATTATTGATTACTTGTAACAGTCTTTGTTTTGAAGTCTATTTTGTCTGATATGAGAACTGCTACTACAGCTTTCTTTTGTCTTCCATTTGCATGGAGTATCTTTTTCCATCCCCTCACTTTCAGTCTGTATGTGTCCCTAGGTCTGAAGTGGGTCTGTTGTAGACAGCATATATATGGGTGTTGTTGTGTTATCCATTAAGCCAGGTTATGTCTTAAGTTGGAGCATTTAATACATTTACCTTTAAGGTAATTATCAATAAATATGTTCCTATTACCATTTTCTTAATTGTTTTTAGTTTGTTATTGTAGATCTTTTCTTTCTCTTGTGTTTTTTGCTTAGAGAAGTTCCTTTAGCCTTTTTTTGTAAAACTGGTTTGTTGGTGCTGAATTCTCTTAGCTTTTACTTGGCTGTAACGGTTTAACTTCTCTTTCGAATCTGAATGAGATCCTTGCTGGGTAGAGTAATCTTGGTTGTAGATTTCTCCCTTTCATCACTTTGAATATTTCCTGCCACTCCCTTCTGGCTTGCAGTTTCTGCTGAAAGAACAGTTGTTAACATTATGGGAATTCCCTTATATGCAATTTGTTCTTTTTCCTTTGCTGCTTTTAATATTTTTTCTTTGTACTTAATTTTTGTTAGTTTCGTTAATATGTGTCTTGGCATGTTTCTCCTTCGAGTTACCCTGTATGGGACTCTCTGCATTTCTTGGATTTGATTGACAATTTCCTTTCCCATATTAGGGAAGTTTTCAACTCTAATCTCTTCAAATATTTTCTCAGTCCCGTTATTTTTCTCTTCTTCTTCTGAGACCCCTATAATTCATGTGTTTGTGTTTTTAATGTTGTCCCAGAGGTCCCTGAGACTGTCCTCCATTCTTTTCTTTCTTTTTCCTCTATTCTTCCCTGTGATAGTTATTTCCACTATTTTATCTTCCAGGACACTTATCCTTTCTTCTCTCTCATTTATTCTGCTGTTGATTCCTTCTAGAGAATTCTAAATTTCATTTATTGTGTTGTTCATTACTGTTTGTTAGCTCTTTAGCTCCTCTATGTCCTTGTTAAACATTTCTTGTATTTTCTCAATTTTTTCCCAAGATTTTGGATCATCTTTACTATCATTACTCTGAATTCTTTTTCAGGTAGGGTGCCTATTTACACTTCACACTTCATTTGTTTGGTCTGGCTGGTTTTTACCTTGCTCCTTCATCTGCTGTGTGTTTCTTTGTCTTTTCATTTTCCTTACGTTACTGTGTTTAGGTTCTCTTTTTTGCAGCTTGCATGTTTGTAGCTCCCTTTGTTTTTGGTGTCTGCCCCCAGTGGGTAAGCTTGATTTAATGAGCTTTGTAGGCTTCTTGGTGGAGGGGAGTGGTGTCTGTGTTCTGGTGGATGAGGCTGGATTTTGCCTTTCTGGTAGGCAGGACCACCTCTGGTGTTGTGATTTGAGGTGTCATTGAATTTATTATGATTTTAGACAACCTCTTTACTAATGGGTGGGTTTGTGTTCCTATCTTGTTAGTTGTTGGCATAGGGTGTCCAGCACTGTAGCTTGCTGGTGATTGAATGGAGCTGGGTCTTAGCATTGAGATGGAGATCTCTGGGAGAGCTTTCACTGCTTTATATTACATGGGGCTTGGAGGTCCCTGGTGGACCAATGTCCTGAAGTGGGCTCTCCCACCTCAGAGTCTCAGGCCTGATACCCGGCCTGAGCACCAATAATACCCTGTCAGCCATACGGCTCAGGATAAAAGGTATAAAAGAAAGAAAGAAGGAAAGAAAGAAAGAAAATAAAAGAAGGAAGGAAGAAACAATAAACTGAAATAAAGTATTATAAATAAAATTATTAAATTTAAAAAATTAATAAAAATAAAAAATAATTATAAAAGAGAGAAAGGAAGTTGAGAGCAATGCTGAAAACAAATCCACCACTGATAACAAATGCTAAAGTATATAAAAAATACCAAAAAAACAAGACAAACTGCATCCTAGGATAAATGGTAAATGCAAAGCTATATAGACAAAATCACATGAAAAAGCATACAGATAGACCCTCACAAAAAAAAGAAAAAGGAAAAACAAATTAAAAAAAGGAAGATCACAAACAAATCAGTAAGCAAATCTACCAATGATAATAAGCTTTAAATACTAAGCTAAGGTAAACCTAAAACCAAAGAAAAATTAGCTGCAGAAAGCAAACCCCAAGTCTACAGTTACTCCCAAAGTCCACCACCTAAATTTTGGGATGATTCGTTGTCTATTCAGGTATTCCACAGAGGCAGGGTTAATCAACTTGATTGTGGAGGTTTAATCTGCTCCTCCTGAGGCTGCTGGGAGTAATTTCCTTTTCTCTTCTTTGTTCTGTTTTGGCTTTGGCCTCGTCTCTGTGTGTAAGTCACCTGAGGGCGTCTCTTCCCTGCCCAGACAGGGTGAGGTTAATATAGCAGCTGATTAGGGAGTTTTGGCTTACTCAGGTTCGGGGAAGGGAGGGGTATGGAATGCAGCATGAGCCTGTGGCAGCAGACGTCGATTTGACATTGCAGCAGCCTGAGGCATGCCCTGTGTTCTCCCGGGGAAGTTATCCCTTGATCATGGGACCCTGGCAATGGCAGGCTGTAGAGGCTCCCAGGAGGGTAGGTGTGGACAGTGACCTGTGTTTTCACACAGGGTTCTTGGTGACTCCAGCAGCAGCATTAGCGTTTCATGCCTGTCTCTCATATTTGCACTGATAGCCATGGCTCACGCCCATCTCTGGAGCTCGTTTAGGCGGTGCTCTGAATCCCCTCTCACCATGCACCCCAAAACAATGGTCTCCTGCCTCTTTGGCAGGTCCATACATTTTCCTGCACTCTCTCCCGGCTAGCTGTGGCACACTAGACCCCTTCAGGCTTTGTTCACTCATCCCATCCCAGTCCTCTCCCTAGGTTCTGACCTCTGAAGCCTTAGCCTCAGCTCTCAACTCCCACCCACCCCAGTGGGTGAACAGACAAGCCTCTCAGGCTGGTGAGTACTGGTCAGCACTGATCCTCTCTGTGGGAATCTCTCCGCTTTGCCCTCTGCACCCCTGTTATTGTGCTCTCCTCCTTGGCTCTGAAGCTTCCCCCTGCCACCCCCATCTCTACCAGTGAAGGGATTCCTATTGCGTGGAAACTTTTCCTTCTTCACAACTCCCTACCAGAGGTGCGGGTCCCATCCTACTCTTTAGGGTCTTGTTTTTCTTTTGCCATGCCCAGGGATGTGGGAGAGTTTCTTGCCTTTAGGGAAATCTGAGGTCTTCTGCCAGCCTTCAGTAGGTGTTCTGTAGGAATAGTTCCACATGTAGATGTATTTTTGGGGAGGAAGGTGATCTCCATGCTTTACTCCTCTGTCATCTTGAAGGTCCCCTACATTACTTTTTGTAAACTACATCTTCCCATTTCAGCCCCAGTTAATAGTCAAAATACTGCTGACAGTGTCATAAACAGAAAGTTGGCTTCTAATTGGTCCTAACTTAGCTTGGGAAGAATGTATTTTAGCAGAGTTGGCAGATATATTGTCCTAAGAGCAACCCGTTTTTTAGTAAAATGAGTGCCAATTCTATATCACTACTGGTCATTATGTAAATCTGTAAAATTTTTCGGGAAAGTAAGTTTGTAATAGTAATTGTTTTTAAAATGCTTAAATCCTTTGACTTAGTAAATCACATTTTAGGAATTTATTCCATAGAAGAAAAAACTATAATACATATTTCTATACAAATGGATTCATCATGCTATCATGGAATTATTTTTAATAGCAGAAAATATAAAATCATCTAAATCCTTGAAATAGACTGGTTAATTAAATTATGGTATATCCAAATGGATTTTTATAAGGCCATTAAAATAATATATTTGAACATTTTATACCATGGGGAAAATGCTTACAATACTCATGAAATAAATCACAGTATTTCATAGTGTGATCTCAAGTTACTAAATAAATATATATTCATAAATATATAATTGTACCCATATATCCATAATACACAGACTAAATATAAATATACGTATAGATAAATATGTGTATGTATAAATACATAGATCAACATGGAGGATATTATACAAAATTTGGTTCTCTTTGAGCAGTATTATCAAAGGTGTTATTTGTTTTCTCTTTCTGTATTTTTATTTTCCAAATTTGTGAATACAGACACACGTGTAGTTGTTCAAACTTCAGTACTCTCATTCATGGTATCTGAAAAATAAATAATTTTTAAGGTGATATGGGTTTTGTGAACACACCCAAAGAGTAACAGTTTTAAACTATCATAATAACTTGCTTACTAGGAAAACCCAGATTCAAAAGTAACAGTTCGTATCTCAGAAATGCAATAAATGGTACTCTCTCATCCCACACCTCCAACACCACCTTCTAAAAATGTCTCCACTTCAAGTGTAGCAACAGAACTAACTATATATATCCAAATTCAATTATTCAGATGCATAGACTGCTTATAACACACTGGAATAACAATAGATTTTAGTTTTTCATGGGGCTAGGACTGGGTTCAAAGTCCCTTGCATGGTAATAAAAATAGAGAGTATTATGACATCCACAAGCATTATGTCAGAAATCAATAGTCCCTCCTCACCCATGGGATATCCAAGTCCAAAAAAGAAAAAAAAAAAAAAAGAAAAAGAGAAAACAAAAAATAACTAAAAGCATGAAGTAATACGTAAGGAAAACCTCTAGTAAACTCACCTAATAGCTTGATTTAGATGCACAATAAACCTTGTCTGGGTTTATTTTATAGATAAACTAAAAAAAAAAAAAAAAAAGTTGATTGAATTCCCAAGCTAAGGGTATGTGTGTGATGGGGTAAAGTGGGTTCAAAAGTTAATTTATTCCTTCCAACATCTTTTAGTGTAATAGAAGTTGTAAGAACAATTCACAATACATAGGTGGATAAAATTAGTGAGGTACAGAAAAAAAGAAATTATTAAAAAAGAAGAAATCTATTATATAATTTGGGAAATCACACTTTTCCTACTGAGGTGGTGGACTTTGAGGAAATTTAGAAGTTGGTTATTATTTCAACAAGGAAAGTATAGATATATTCATAGAACAGCAAGTAATCTAACTTGTCTAGAATATAAAACACATATAGTAAAGTGAAGAAAATAAGATGACACAATAACACAGAGGACTTTGAGTGTCAGGGTGAGAAATTTCAAGTAGATAAAAACAGAATAGAAATTACAGAATGCTACAACAGGTAGTCAAATAGATAATCAAATCAAAGACCTATTTTACATATGGGAAAACTGAGGTTCAGACGAGGGCAGTGACTTGCCCAAGGTCACATAACTCAGTGTAAGAACTAGGTCTTCTACTCCTGATTCAGTGCTCTTTCTGCTACAATGTTGATGATCAAAATAAGACTAAAGGAAAGAGATTCATTTCTGTAGCTGAATCCCAATAGAATTAAGCTAAGCAATGTCATCAAAGGTGATCAGGGCAACCAGGACCCAGTTCTCATTTAATAAAAATAAAAAAGAAATACATAGGAAGTTACATGCATAAACATGTGGATGAAATTCAAGTGTTTGCTTCTCAAGGAGCTTACAAGTCTGATGAAGGAAAATGGGCAAAAATCAAAAAATGATACAAGATGATGTCAAGGAAGTACATAATCTGCTTCTACTCTTTCTCTATGTATATATGCTGAGAGCAGTGTCTGGTACAAAGCAAATGCCCAATAAATGATAGCTATTAATAACATTAGTTAGGAAGTGAAGCAACTAGTGTTGGTTTAAAATCCTGCATATGATAGCCATATTGGGGCCTATCAAATTCATGGGTCTGACATTTGTAACCTTGACAAATTCGCATTGGATTCCTTTTAATGAAATATAGAACTTATCATTTGGCTTTAAAACCAGCTTTTACACAACAGGATTTCAAGAATGGAAACTACGTATTAGATTGGAATTCTTTCCTTTTTCCACCACCAAATTTGCCAACTTACTTGCATCTGTACTCATACTTTTTCTTACCTCTTTACTAAAAGGATGGTTACTCCATCTCCTATTTAAAGCCAAACTTTCCACTTATTCTCAGGACTTCATTCATTTTCTTCTAAATAAATTCCCCCTTGCAATGTATTTATTTTTTCCTTCCAATACATCTCTTTCTGTCTCTGTCTCTCTCCCCTGGATCATTATCATCATCACACATGCATACTCTAGTTTCTACCATCTCAAAAATCATCTCTCTCTCAACATGTGTCTGTGTGTGTGTGTGTGTGTGTGTGTGTGTATGTGTGTATAACATATTTCTGGGAGGACTCACAAAGAAATGATAACATGCTACCACTTTAATCTAAGCCACTTTCATATGTTCCAAGACTATGGCAACAGCTTACTAATTAACGTTATTTGCTTCCACTCTGGTCTGTCCCCCACCTTTCTCTACAAATCATTCAGAGTGATCTTTTAGAAACATAAAACATCCTTAGTTTACACCCGTTAATGACTTTTGTTTCATATAGAATATTCCTCTTTGACAAAACACAATGTAAACCTTTTCTCAAATAGTTATCAGGAAAATGAGCACTTCAAAATAATTTTAAAAATCACAAAACTTACAAAGAGACAGCAGAAGCAGAAAACAAAGACTTCAAATGTTAGAATTATCAAGGGATATAAATGAAATTTGTTAAAATGTTTAAAGACATTAGAGAAAAACCTCAACTCATGAACCAGAAATAAAACTCTTAAAATATCCATGCATGTTGAAAAAGAAACAAATTAGAACATCTAGAATTGAAAACTTAACATTAATTCTAATAATTAAACTGAGTGCAAAAAACATAAGATTAGACATAGTTGAAGAAAGAATATATGAACTTAAAATAAATCTGAAGAAATTATTCAGAATGAAGTGCAGAAACGAAGTGATGGAAAATTGAAGAGATAGGTCAAGAGATATGGAAGACAGAGGGAGGGATTAATATACATAACCATACTTCCAGGAGGCAATAATAGGCAGAATGAAGAGGATTTAACTAAAGAGATAATAACACTTCAAATCTGGCATAGTATATGTATTATTTATTTATTTTTCTCTCTCCATATCCCTCCACTAGAAAGTAATCACCACAAGAGACAGGAAGATTTACTGGAGAAAGAACCGGCAAAGAAAACTGCAAGCACAAAAGTGATCAGGCAGAAACATGACTGATATTTTCAGGGGATATCAACATGGTCAACGTAGCTGAAGTGAGAGATACAAGGGGGCAATGATTAAAAGTGATATTATACAGGCAATTGTGTGTGTGTGTGTGTGTGTGTGTGTGTGTGTGTGTGTGTGTGTGTGTATTGGAGGGGAAAGATTACATAGATTACAAGATTGTAATACAAGGATTTTAAGTATTTAAGCTTTTACTTTTTTAAGGTTTTCTCTTGTTCATATATGCATCTATTTAATTTTATTTAGTTATTTTTTTTTGTCCATATATGCACGGAATGCGGGATCCTACTTCCCTGACCAGAGACCAAACCCATGCCCCTGAAGTGGAAGCATGGAGTCCTAACAACTGGACAGCCAGGGAAATCCCTAACCTTTTACTTTTATTGATATGGAAAGCCCTGGAACTTTGGGGCAAAAGGGTGACATGAACTGGTTAATATTTTAACAGGATCACTTTGGATATTAGCTGTAATAGACTGTGATGGAACATGAACAGAAGCCCAGAGAAGAGATAAGAGGTTATTGCAATGATTCACATGAGAGATTATTTCGGCTTAGTCATATATTTTGAAAGTATAACTGAACAGAGTTTCCTGAACTTCCTGAGAATGGATGCATGTTGTTAAAAAAAAAAATAAAAAAGAGTAACTCCAAGGATTGGGTCTAAAATATTGGAAATATGGAGGTAATCTTACATAATCTTAATTCAATTGAAGATGACTGTGGGATAAGCAAGTTTGGGGGGAAAGATCAGGATTAGTTTTGAGGACTTTTACTCTAAAGAGAAGGAAAATGTGTTGGTAGATGAAGGGAAAGGAGTAGTCAACAGAAAAATATTAAGGTGAGAAATAACAGCATGTTAGTATATTGATGGGGGAATATATAATAGAGAAGGAAAAATTAATGATATAGGAGAAGAGAGAAAGCTTTCTGGAAATGTGTCCTTGAGAAGGAGAAACAGTGAGATTGAATGTACATGTGGATGGGTTGTACTTATCTAGAGAACAGCAAGTCATCAATAGTAATAGGAGGTAAGACCTAGTAAATGGGTACTGATAATAAATGGGTAGATAAAATGTGGGACATTATAAAAGTTCTCTTTGTGCATTTATTTTCTCAGTAAAATAGCAGTCAAAGTAATCAGATAAGACTAAAAGCTGGGGGTGAAGGTGCTGGAGACTACAGAAAGAGAAGACATGCAAACACAGTTTATGAAATTTAGCAAATGAACTAATGGAAAATGTATTATGATCGCCAAGCAGCAGTAACAGCCCACATGTTGATGTAGTCATAATTTTGAAGTGAAATCAGTTCCCATGACTCTATATTTTAATTCAGTCACATTCAGCAGTGTAGGGAAAGGCATAGAGTACATAAAAAGCTGGAATTGGCTAGGGTTAAGACTACATAGTGAATATGAAAAGAAAAAGAACCAAGTATGGTTAGCCACAGCAATCAGAAAATAAAAAGAAATAAAAGGCATCCAAATTTGAAGTGAACACTAAAACTATCACTATTTGGAGATGACATGATATTTTATATAGAAAACCCTAAAGTATCAAAATAAACTCTTAGAACTAATAATTCAGTAAAGTTGTAGAATACAAGATTAATATACAGAAATCTCTTGCTTGTCTATACATTAATAATAAATTATCAGAAAGAGAAAGCTAAAAAAATCCAGTTTAAAATCATATCAAGGGATGAGGGGAAGATGGCAGAAGAGTAAGACACGGAGATCACGTCCTCCCCACAGGTACACTAGAAATATATCTGCACGTGGAACAACTCCTCCAGAACACCTACTGAATGCTGGCAGAAGACCTCAGACCTCCCAAAAGGCAAGAAACTCCCCCACATACGTGGGTAGGGCAAAAGAAAAAAGGAAGGCAAAAAAGAAAAAGGAAGCCCCTTCGCGGGTGCAGACTGTGGGTGGCGGAGGGGCGGAGCTTCAGAGCTGTGTAGGAGAGGGCAGTCACAGGGCTGCGGAGGGCAAAGTGGAGGGATTCCCACACACAGGATCAGTGCCTACTGGCACTCACCAGCCCGAGAGGCTTGTCTGCTAACCCGCTGGGGCGGAAGGGGCTGGGAGCTGAGGCTCGGGCTTCCATCAGAGCACAGGGAGAGGACGGGTTGGTGGCAAGAACACAGCCTGCAGGGGATTAGTGCACCACGGCTAGCTGGGAGGGAGTCTGCGGAAAAGTCTGGACCTGCCGAAGAGGCGAGAGACTTTTTCTTCCCTCTTTGTTTCCTGGTGCACGAGGAGAGGGGATTAAGAGCGCTGCTTAAAGGAGTTCCAGAGAAGGGCGCAAGCTGCGGCTAAAAGCACGGACCCCCAGAGATGGGCATGAGACGCTAAGACCACTGCTGCCACCACCAAGAAGCCTGTGTGAAAGCACAGGTCACTATCCACACCACCCTTCTGGGGAGCCTGTGCAGCCCGCCACTGCCAGGGTCCCGGAATCCAGGAACAAATTCCCAGGGAGAACTCATGACATGCCTCAGGCTGGTACAACGTCACGCCGGCCTCTGCCGCTGCAGGATCGCCCCGCATCCTCGCCCCTCCCTCCCACAGGCTTGAGTGAGCCAGAGTCCCTGAAGCAGCTGCTCCTTTAGCCCCCTCCTGTCTGAGCAAAGAACAGACGCCCTCCGGCGACCTACATGCATAGGCGGGGCCAAATCCAAAGCTGAGCCCCTGGGAGCTCTGAGAACAAAGAAGAGAAAGGGAAATCTCTCCCAGCAGCTTCAGAAACAGCGGATTAAAGCTCCACAATCAACTTGATGTACCCTGCATCTGTGGAATACATGAATAGACAATGAATCATCCCAAACTGAGGAGGTGGACTTTGAGAGCAAGAGTTATTATTTTTAACCCTTTTCCTCTTTTTGTGAGTGTGTATGTGTATACTCTAGAAGGGATCAATAGCAGAATAACTGAGGCAGAAGAACGGATAAGTGACCTGGAAGATAAAAGAGTGGAAATAACTACTGCAGAGCAGAAGAAAGAAAAAAGAGTGAAAAGAAATGAGGACAGTCACAGAGACCTCTGGGAGAACATTAAATTCACTGACATTCGAATTATAAGCGTTCCAGAAGAAGAAGAGAAAAAGAAAGGGACTGAGAATATATTTGAAGAGATTGTAGTTGAAATTTTCCCTAATATGGGAAAGGAAAGAGTTAATCAAGTCCAGGAAGCACAGAGAGTCCCATATAGGATAAATCCAAGGAGAAACATGCAAAGACAAATATTAATCAAATTGTCAAAAATTAAATATAAAGAAAACATATTAAAAGCCATAAGGGAAAAAAAACAAATAACACACAAGGGAATCCCCATAAGCTTAAAAGCCTCTCTTTCAGCAGAAACTCTGCAAGCCAGAAGGGACTGGCAGGACATATTTAAAGTGATGAAGGAGAAAAACCTGCAACCAAGATTACTCTACCCAGCAAGGATCTAATTCAGCTTTGATGGAGAAATCAAAACCTTTACAGACAAGCAAAAGCTGAGAGAGTTCAGCTCCATAAAACCAGCTTTACAACAAATGCTAAAGGAAATTCTCTAGGCAAGAAACACAGGTGAAGGAAAAGACCTACAATAACAAACCCAAAACAATTAAGAAAATGGGAATAGGAACATACATATTGATAATTACCTTAAATGTAAATGGACTAAATGCTCCCACCAAAAGACACAGATTGGCTGAATGGATACAAAAACAAGATCCATATATATGCTGTCTACAACAGACCCACTTCAGACCTAGAGACACATACAGACTGAAAGTAAGGGGATGGAAAAAGATATTCCATGCCAATGGAAACCAAAGGAAAGCTGGAGTAGCAATTCTCATATCAGACAAAATAGACTTTAAAATAAAGACTATTAGAAGACACAAAGAAGGACATTACATAATGATCAAGGGATTGATCCAAGAAAAATATATAACAATTGTAAATATTAATGCACCCAACATAGGAGCACCTCAATACCTAAGGCAAATACTAACAGCAATAAAAGGGGAAATCGACAGTAACACATTTATAGTAGGGGACTTTAACACCCCACTGTCACCAATGGACAGATCATCCAAATTGAAAATAAATAAGGAAACACAAGCTTTAAACGAAATGGACCTAATTGAAATTTATAGGACATTCCATCCAAAAACAACAGAATACACAATTTTTCAAGTGCTCATAGAACATTCTCCAGGATAGATCATATCTTGGGTGACAAATCAAGCCTTGGTAAATTTAAGAAAATTGAAATTGTATCAAGTATCTTTTCCGATCACAACGCTATGAGACTAGATATCAATTACAGGAAAAGATCCATAAAAAATACAAACACATAGAGCTTAAACAATGCACTGCTTTAATAACGAAGTTATCACTGAAGAAATCAAACAGAAAATCAAATAATACCTAGAAACAAATGACAATGGATACATGACAACCCAAAACCTATGGGATGCAGTAAAAGCAGTTCTTAGAGTGAAGATTATAGCAATAAAATCCTACCTTAAGAAACAGGAAACATTTTGACAACCAACCTAGCCTTGCACCGAGAGCAATTAGAGAGAGAAGAACAAAAAAACCCCAAAGTTAGCAGAAGGAAAGAAACCATAAAAAAAGGAGTAACACTCCCAAACTCGTTCTACGAAGCCACCATCACCTTTTGATACCAAAACCAAAATAGGATGTCACAAAGAAAGAAAAGTACAGGTCAATATAACTGATGAACATAGATGCAAAAATCCTCAACAAAATACTAGCAAACAGAATCCAACAGCACATTAAAAGGAACATACACCATGATCAAGTGGGGTTTATTCCAGAAATGCAAGGATTCTTCATTATACGCAAATCAATCAACCTGATACACCAAATTAACAAATTGAAGGAGAAAAACCATATGGTCATCTCAATAGATGCAGAGAAAGCTTTTGACAGTCTTCAACAGCGATTTCTGATAAAAACCCTGCAGAAAGTAGGCATAGAGGGAACTTTCCTCAACATGATAAAGGCCATATATGACAAACCCACAGCCAATATCATCCTCCGTGGTGAAAAACTGAAAGCAGTGCCACTAAGATCAGGAAGAAGATAAGGTTGCCCTCTCTCGCCCCTCTTATTCAACATAGTTTTGGAAGTTTTGCCACAGCAATCAGAGAAGAAAAGCAAATAAAAGGAATCCGCATCGGAAAAGAAGAAAGCTGTCACTGTTTGCAGATGATATGATACTATACATAGAGAATCCTAATGATGCTACCAGAAGACTACTGGAGCTAATCAATGAATTTGGCAAAGTAGCAGGATACAAAATTAATGCACAGAAATCTCTGGCATTCCTATACACTAATGCTGAAAAATCTGAAAGTGAAATTTAAAAGAACACTCCCATTTCCCATTGCAAAAAAATAATAAAATATCTAGGAATAAACCTACCTAAGGAGACAAAAGAACTGTATGCAGAAAATTATAAGACACTGATGAAAGAAATTAAAAATGATGCAAATAGATGGAGAGATATACCATGTTCTTGGATTGGAAGACTCAACATTGTGAAAATGACTTTACTACCCAAGCAATCTACAGATTCAATGCAATCTCTATCCAACAACCACTGGCATTTTTCACAGAAGTAGAACAAAAAAATTCACAATTTGTATGGATACGCAAAAGACACTGAATAGCCAAAGCAGTCTTGAGAACGAAAAATGGAGCTGGAGGAATCAGGCTCTCTGACTTCAGAATATACTACAAAGTTACAGTAATCAAGACAGTATGGGACTGGTAAAACAACAGAAAGATAGATCAGTGGAACAGGATAGAAAGCCCAGAGATATACCCACGCACATATGGTCATCTTCTCTTTGATAAAGGTGGCAGGAATGTACAGTGGAGAAAGGACAGCCTGTTCAATAAGTAGTGCTGGGAAAATTGGACAGGTACATGTAAAAGTATGAGATTAGATCACTCCCTAACACCATACACAAAAATAAGCTCAAAATGGATTAAAGACCTAAATGTAAGGCCAGAAACTATCAAACTCTTAGAGGAAAACATAAGCAGAACACTCTATGACATAAATCACAGCAAGATCCTTTTTGACCAACCTCCTAGAGAAATGGAAATAAAAACAAAAATAAACAAATGGGAGCTAATGAAACGTCAAGGGTTTTGGACAGCAAAGGAAACCGTAAACAAGACTAAAAGACAACCCTCAGAATGGGAGAAAATATTTGCAAATGAAGCAACTGACAAAGGATTAATCTCCAAAATTTATAAGCAGCTCATGCAGCTCAAAAAAAGAAACAAACAACCCAATCCAGAAATGGACAGAAAACCTAAATAGACATTTCTCCAAAGGAGATGTACAGACTGCCAACAAACACATGAAAGAATGCTCAATATCATTAATCATTAGAGAAATGCAAATCAAAACTACAATGAGATATCATCTCACACGAGTCAGAATGGCCATAATCAAAAAATCTAGAAAAAATAAATGCTGGAGTGGGTGTGGAGAAAAGGAAACACTCTTGTACTGCTGGTGGGAATGTGTATTTTACAGCCAGTATGGAGAACAGTATAAAGGTTCCTTAAAAGACTACAAATAGAACTACCATATGACCCAGCAATCCCACTACTGGGCATATACCCTGAGAAAACCATAATTCAGAAAGAGTCATGTACAAAAATGTTCATTGCAACTCTCTTAAAAGTAGCCAGGTGATGGAAGCAACCCAAGTGTCCATCATCAGATGAATGGATAAAGAAGATGTGGCACATATATACAGTGGAGTATTACTCAGCCATTAAAAAAACGGAATTGAGCTATGTGGTGGATTAACCTAGAGTCTGTCATACAGAGTGAAGTAAGTCAGAAAGAGAAAGACCAATACTGTATGCTAACAAATATATATGGAATTTAAGAAAAAAAAATGTCATGAGGAACCTAGGGGTAAGAAAGGAATAAAGACACAGACCTACTAGAGAATGGACTTGAGGATATGGGGAGGGGGAAGGGTAAGCTGTGACAAAGTGAGAGAGAAGCATGGACTTATATACACTACGAAATGTAAGGTAGATATCTAGTGGGAAGCAGCCGCATAGCACAGGGAGATCAGCTCGTGGCTATGTCACCACCTCGTGGAGTGGGATTGGGAGGGTGGGAGGGAGGGAGACGCAAGAGGCAAGAGATATGGGAACTTATGTATATGTAAAGCTGATTCACTTTGTTATAAATCAGAAACTAACACACCATTGTGAAGCAATTATACTCTAATAAAGATGTAAAAAATCGTATCAAAAAGAATGAAATATCTCGGAATAAACTTAACCAATAGGTGAAAGCCTATACTCTGAAAACTATAAATCACTGGTGAAGGAAATTGAAGGTGATACAAAGAAGTGGAAATATATCCCACATTCTTGTATAGGAAGAATTAATATTGTTAAAATATCCATACTTCTCAAAGCAATCTACAGATTAAATGCAATCTTTACCAAAGTACCCAGGGCATTTTCCCCAGAATTAGAACAAATAATCCTAAGTGTATATGCAAACACCAAAGACGCTGAATTACAAAAGCAGTCTTGAGAAAAACAAACAAAGTTAGATGTATCAGACTCCCTGACTTCAGACTAAACTACAAAGCTACAGTATTCAAAACACCATGGTACTGGCACAAAACAGAAACATATGGAACAGAATAGAGAGCCCAGAAGTAAACAAATGTACTTACAGTCAGTTAATCTAAGACAAAAGATGGAAGACTATACAGTGGAGAATAGACAGCCTCTTCAATAAGTGGTGCTGGGAAACTGGACACCTACATGTGAAAGAATGAAATTAGAACATTTTCTCACACTCATATACAAAAAGAAACTCAAAATTAATCAAATACCTAAATGTAAGACCAGAAACCATAAAACTCATTGAATAAAACATAGTCAGAATACTCCTTGACATAATCATAGCAATACTTTTATGGATCTGTCTCCAAAAACAAAGGAAACAAAAGCAAAAAGAAACAAAGAGGACCTGTTTTGTAAATAAGTTCCTTTGTATTTTTTTTTTAAGATTCCACATATAAGATATATCATATAATAGTTGTCTTTCTTTGTCTGACTAACTTCACTTATGATAATCTTTAGGTCCATCCATGTTGCTGCAAATGGCATTATTTCATTCTTATTAATGACTGAGTAAAATTCCATTGTATATATATGTACCACAGCTTCTTTATCCATTCCTTTGTTGATGGACATTTAGGTTGCTTCCATGTCTTCGTTACTGTATACAGTACTGTAATGAACACTGAGGTGCATGTGCTCCTTCAAACCATGTTTTTCTCCACATATATGCTCAGGAGTGGGATTGCTGCATCATATGGCAGCTCTTTTTTTAAAGTTTCTTAAGGAACATCCATATTGTTGTCCATCGTGTTTGTACCAATTTACATTCCTATCAACATTTTAGGAGGGTTCCCTTTTTTCCACAGCCTCTCCAGGATTTATTGTTTGTAGATTTTTGATGATAGCCATTCTGACAGGTGTGAGTTGATATTTCTAAATAGTTTTGGTTTGCATTCCTCTAATAATTAGCGATGTTGTGCATCTTTTCATATGCCTCTTGGTTACCTGTATGTCTTCTTTGGAGAAATGTCTATTTAGGTGTTCTGCCCAATTTTTTTTTTTTTGCGGTATGCAGGCCTCTCACTGTTGTGGCCTCTCCCATTGCAGAGTACAGGCTATGGACGCACAGGCTCAGCGGCCATGGCTCACGGGCCCAGCCGCTCCGCGGCATGTGGGATCTTCCCGGATTGGGGCACGAACCCATGTCCCCTGCATCGGCAGGGGGGCTCTCAACCACTGCACCACCAGGGAAGCCCTTCTGCCTATTTTTTTGATTGCCTTGTTTGTATTTTTGATATTGACCTGCATGTGTTGTTTGTAAAATTTGGAGATTAACCCTTTATCGGTAGGATTATTTATAAATATTTCCTCCCATTCTGTGGGTTGTCTTTTTGTTTCATTTATGGCTTCCTTTGCTGTGCAAAAGCTTTTGAGTTTTGTTAGTTTCCATTTATTTTTTTTTAATTTCCATTACTCTAGGAGATGGATCAAAAAAGATATTTCATTGACTTATGTCAAAGAGTATTCTGCCTATGTTTTTCTCCAAGAGTATTATTGTAGCCGGTCTTACATTTAGATCGTTATTCCATTTTGAGTTTATTTTTGCGTATGGTGTTAGATAATGTTATAATTTCATTCTTTTTCATGTTGCTGTCCAGTTTTCCCAGCACTATTTATTGAAAAGACTGCATTTCTTCCATTGTATAATCTTGACTCCTTTGTTGTAGAATAATGGACATAGGTGCATGGGTTTATTTCTGGGCTTTTTATCCTGTTCAACTGATGTATATTTCTGTTTTAGAAATAGACTCACAGATATAGAGAATGAACTCATGGTTACCAGGGAGGAAGGGTGGGGGCGAGGGATAGATTGGGAGGTTGGGATTGACATGTACGTACTGCTATACTTAAAAGAGATAACCATTCTCAAGATTGCTTTGGCTATTTGGGGTCGTTGGTGTTTCCATACAAATTTTATTTTTTTTTGTTCTAATTCTGTGAAAATATCCATTGGTAATTTGATAGGGATTCCATTGAATCTGTAGATTGCTCTTTGTAATATAGTCATTTTAACAATATTGATTCTTCCAATCCAAAACCATAGTATATATCTCCAGCTGTTTCTGTCATCTATGATTTCTTTCATCAGTACCTTATTGTTTTCTGAGTACATGTTTTTTGACTCCTTAGGTAGGTTTATTCCTAGATATATAATTCTTTTTGATGTGATGGTAAAGGGGATCGTTTCCTTAATTTCTCTTTCTGATATTTTGTTGTTAGTGTATAAGAATGTAAGAGATTTCTGTGTATTAATTTTGTATCCTGAAATTCATTGAGGAGCTCTAGTAGTTTTCTGGTAGCATCTTTAGGATTTTCTATGTATAGTATCATGGCATTGGCAAACAGTGTTGGTTTTACTACGTGTTTTCCAATTTGGTTTCTTTTTATTTCTTTTTCTTCTCTGATTGCCATGGCTTGGACTTCCAAAGCTATGTTGAATAAAAGTGGCAAGAGTGGATATCCTTGCCTTGTTCCTGATCAAAGAGGAAATGCCTTCAGTTTTTCACCATTGAGAATAATGTTTGCTGTAGGCTTGTCATATATGGCTTTTATTATGTTGAGGTAGGTTCCCTCTATGCCCAATTTCAGGAGGAATCAGGATCCCTGATTTCAAACTATAGTACAAAGCTACAGTGATCAAAACAGTATGGTACTGGCACAAAATCAGAAATATAGCTCAATGGAACAGGATACAAAGTCCAGAGACAAACCTATGCAAATCCAATTGCCTAATCTATGACAAAGGTGGCAAGGATATACTATGGGGGAAAGAAAGTCTCTTCAATAAGTGATGCTAGGAAAACTGGGCAGGTACATGTAAAAGAATGATATTAGAACACTCCCTAACACCATACACAAAAAAATAAACTAAAAATGGATTAAAGGCCTAAATGTAAGACAAGATACTATAAAACTCTCAGAGAAAAACATAGGGAGAACACTCTCTGACATCAATTGCAGGAAGATCTTTTTTGATACACTTCTGAGAATAATGAAAATAAAAACAAAAATAAACAAATGCAGCCTGATTAAACTTAAAAGTTTTTGCACAGTAAAGGAAACCATGAACAAAACAAAAAGACAATCCTCAGAATGGAAGAAAATATTTGCTAATGAAGCAACTGACAAGGGATTAATCTCCAAACTATACAAACAGCCCATGCAGCTCAATATCAAAACCGCACACAACCCAGGAAAAAATCGGTGGAAGATCTAAATAGACATTTCTCAAGAGAAGACATACAGTTGACCAAAAAACAAATGAAAAGATGCAGAACATCACTAATTATTAGAGAAATGCAAATCAAAACCACAATAAGGTATCACCTCACACAGGTCATAATGGCCATTATCAAAAAATCTACAATCAATAAGTGCTGGAGAGGGTGTGGAGAAAAAGGAACCCTCCTACAACTATACTCCAATAAAATTTTTAAAAATAAAAGTAAAAAATATATATATAACCCACAAGTACCTACTTTATAATACAAGGAACTCTGCTCAATACTCTTTAATAACCTAAATGGGAAAAGAATTTGAAAAAACATAGATACATGTATATGTATAACTGAATCACTTTGCTGTACACCTGACACTAATACAGTATAGTTAATCAACTATACTCCTATATAAAATAAATTTTTTGGAATTCCATGGCATTCCACTTGTTAGGAATCTGTGCTTTCACTGCCAAGAGCCCAGGTTCAATCCTTGGTTGGAGAAGTAGGATCCCACAAGCCATACAGTGTGGCCAGAAAAATGTTTCTTAAACAAACAATAAAATGATCATAGGAATCTCTGTCAAACACCTTCCTGACATCTAGATATACCATGTCTGCACCACATGCACACACATGCAAGTGGAAATGGCCTGATTTGCTCTGCGAGAGCCCACATGGCTGCTAATAATCATCACAGTGGCTTCTGAAAGCTCATGCTCTTCAGGATTCTAGTCTAGTATTTTGTAAAGATGTGATACCAGGCTCCCTGATTTGTGGTTTTGACAATCCAATTTCCACTCCTTATTAAAGGTGAGGGTAAAAATTTAAATAAAAAAAGAAAAAGAAGCAAATGGGACCTAATGAAACTTAAAAGCTTTTGCACAGCAAAGAAAACCATGGGGGAAATGAAAAGACTACTGAAGGGGAGAAAATATTTGCAAATAATATGACCAACAAGGGTTAATGTCAAATATATATAAACAGCTCAATAATAAAAATACAAACAACTCAATTAAAAGATGGTCAGAAGTCCTGTATATATATAAATATGGATGGATCTAGAGGGTATTATATTTAGTAAAATAAATCAGACAAAGAAAGAGACAGAGGGACAGCAAGACAGCAGAGTAGAAAAATGTGAGCTCATTCCTTTTCACAACAACGCCAGAATCACAACTAACTACTGAACAGCCATCTACAAAAAAACTTGGAAATTACCAAAAGTGGTACCCTACATCCAAAGTCAAAGAAGAAGCCACAGTGAGATGGTTGGAGGATCACAATCACAAGAAAATCAAATCCTATACCCAATGGATGGGCAACCTATAAACTGGAAGATAATTATACCACAGAAATTATCCCATAGGAATGAAAGTCCTGAGCCCCACATCAGTTTTCCCACCCTGGGGGTCTGGAAAATGGAGGAGGAGCTCCCAGAGATTCTGGCTTTGAAGGCCAGTGAGGTTTGAACACAGGAATACCACAGGACTGGAGGAAACAGAAACTCCACTCTTGGAGGGTGCACACAAGACCCCATGTTCACCAGGACCCAGTGAAAAAAGCAGTGACCTCATAAAAGATGGGGCCAGACCCACCTGCTAATATTGGAGGGTCTCCTCCGGAGGCAGAGGGTGGCTATGGCTCACTGTGGGGACAAAAACACTGGCAGTGGCATTTCTGGTGAGTAGTCATTTGCATGAGTCACCCTGGAGGCTGCCATTTTCTACCCAAGTCCTAGTGCCACCCAACAGCCTATAGGCTCCAGTGCTGGGATATCTCAGGCCAAACAACCAACAAGGCAGGAACATAGCCCCACCCATTAGCAGAAAGTTGCTTAAAATCTTCCTGAGCATGGCCCTGCCCACCAGAGGGACAGGACTCAGCTCCACCCACCAGTGGGCAGAAACCAGACCCTCCCACCAGGAAGCTGCACAAGCCTCTTAGACAGCCTCATCCACTAGAAAGCAGACAGCAGAAGCAAGAAGAACTACAGTCCTGTAGCCTGTGAAACAGAAACCACAATCACAGAAAGTTAGAAAAAAATGAGACAGCAGAATAATATATCCTAGTTGAAAGAACAAGATAAAACCCCAGAGGAACAACTTAGTGAAGTGGAGATAGGCAATGTACAGGAAAAAGAATTCAGAGTAATGATAGTGAAGATGGTCCAAGAACTCAGAAAAAAGGTGGGGGCACAGATCAAGAAGATGCAAGAAATGCTTAACAAAGACATAGAAGAATTAAAGAAAAACAAACTGAGCTGAGCAATACAATAACTGAAATGAAAAATACACTAGAAGGAACCAATAGCAGAGCAACTGAGGCAGAAGAATGAATAAGTGAGCTGGAAGACAGAATGGTGGAAATCATTGCTGTGAATCAGAATAAAGAAACAAGAATGAAAAGAAATGAGCACAGTCTCAGAGACCTCTGGGACAACATTAAACACACCAACATTTGCATTATGGGGTCCCAGAAGGAGAAAAGAGGGAGAAGGGACCTGAGAAAATATTTGAAGAGATAATAGCTGAAAACTTCCCTAACATGGGAAAGGAATCTCTTACTCAAGTCCAGGAAGGGCAGAGAGTCACAGGCAGGCCACCCCAAGAAGGAACTCGCTGAGATACATAGGAATCAAATTGACAACATTAAAGACAAAGAAAAAAATACTAAAGCAACAAGTGAAAAGCAGCATAATGTACAAGGGAATTCCCATAATGTTATCAGCTGATTTCTCAGCAGAAACTCTGCAAGCCAGAAGAGGGTGGCATGATATATTTAACATGATGAAAGGGAAGAACAAACAGCCAAGAATACTGTTCTCTCTTTCCCATTCAATGGAGAATCAAAAGAATTACAGACAAGCAAAAGCTATGAGAATTAAGTACAAGCAGATCAGCTTTGCAACAAATGTTAAAGGAATTTCAGTAAGTGGAAAAGAAAAGTCCACAACTAGAAACAAAAAAAATTACTAATGGAAAAGCTCACCATTAAAGGCAAACATACAGTAAATGTAGGAAATCATCTGCACACAAATATGATATCAAAACCAGCAATTATGAGAAGAGGAGAGCACAAATTCAGGATATTGGAAACACATTTGAAATGAAAAGAACAGCAACTTAAAACAATCTCGTTTATATATAGACTGCTACATTGAAACCTCATGGTAACCACAAACTGATAATGTACAATAGATACACACACACAAAAAAGAAAAGGAATCCAAACACAACACTAAAGTTAATCATCAAATCACAAAAGAAGAGAACAAAATAGGAAGGGAAGAAAAAAGGCCTACAAAAACAAACCCAAAACAATTAAGGACATGGCAATAGGAACATACATCAATAATTACCTTAAACGTAAATGGAATATAGGATCCAATCAAGCAACGTTGACTGAATGGATACAAATACAAGACCCATATACATTCTCCTACAAGAGACCCAATTCAGATGTAGGGACACATACAGACTGAAAGTGTAGGGGATGGAAAAAGGTATTCCATGCAAATGGAAATCAAAAGAAAGCTGCAGTATCAATATTCATATCAGACAAAATAGACTTTAAAATAAAGACTGTTACAAGAGACAAAGAGGGACACTACATGATGATCAAGGGATCAATACAAGAAGAAGATATAAAAATTATAAATATATACACACCCAACACGAGAGCACTCCAGTTTGTAAGGCAAATACTAACAGGCATAAAAGAAGGAATCAACAGTAACACAATAATAGTGGGAGACTTTACATCCCACTTTCACCAATGGACAGATCATCCAGACAGAAGATCAATAAGGAAACACAGAGTTTAAATGGCACATTAGACCAGATGGACTTAATTGATATTTATATAGCATTCCATCCAAAAGCAGCAGAATACACAATCTTTTCAAGTGCACATGGAACATTCTCCAGGACTGATCACATGCTGGGCCAAAAAGTGAGCCTCAGTAAATTTAAGAAAACTGAAATCATACCAAGCATCTTTTCTGAACAAAATGCTATGAGATTAGAAATCAACTACAAGAAAAAAAGAACTAACAAGTGGATGATAAACAATACCCTACTAAACACCCAATGGATCACTGAAGCAATCAAAGAGGAAATCAAAAAATATCTAGAGACAAATGAAAATGAAAGCATGATGATCCAAAACTTATGGGCCATTTTTTTTTTAAAAATTAACCTTTTAATTTAAGATCATAGAATCACATGAAGTTGTAAGAAATAATACAGAGAGATCTGTTTTTTAAAACTCAGTTCCCCCAATGGTAACACCTTTCAGACTTACAGTATAATATCAGAACCAGGTTATTGACATTGATTAGTCAAGAAAGTTTCATTAGCTCAAGGATCCCTTTTGTTTTTTCTTTTATAGTCACATCCACCTTTACTGCCTTCTTCCTTGCATATTCATTGTTACAGTATATTTTTTTTGGGTTAAACTCCCTCTCCAAATTTTATTGAGATATTATTGACATGCAGCACTGTATAAGTTTAAGGTGTCTAACATAATGCCTTACATATATTAAAATAATTACCACAAAATGTTAGTTAACATCCATCATGTTATATAGCTACAAAAAATATTTTTTTCTTATGATGAGAACTTCTGAGGTTTACTCTCAACAACTTTCAAATATAGCATACAGCAGTGTTAACTATAATCATCGTGTTGTACATTATGTCCCCAGAACTTATTTGTCTTATAACTGGAAGTTTTTACTTTGTGACCACATTCATCCAACTGCCAAACCCCTATACCCTACGTCTGGTAACCACAAAATTTGATCTCTTTTTCTATGAGAATTTTATTAATGTTGTTGTTGTTTAGATTCTTCATATAAGTGAGATCATACAGTATACGTTTTCTCTGGCTGACATTTCACTTAGCATAATGTTCTCAAGGTCCATCCATGTTATTGAAAATGACAGATTTCCTCATTTTTATGGTTGAATAATGTTCCATTGTCTCTATATGCCACAACCTCATTATCCATTCATCTATTGGTGAACACTTAGGTTATTTCTATATTTTGGCTGTTATATATAATGCTGGATAAACATTGAGATACAGATATCTCTTCAACACACTGTTTTCATTTCCTTCTTATTTATACCCAGAAGAAGAATTGTTGGATCATATGATAGTTCTATTCTTAAGTGTTTGAGGAATGTTCATACTGTTTTACATAGTGGCTGTATTAATTTACTATCCCAGAAACTGTGTACAGGGGATCACTTTCCTCTAAATCCTTGTCAGCATTTGTTATTTCTTGTCTTTTCATTATAACCATTTTAACAGGTAATATCTCATTATGGTTTGAGTATGCATTTCCTTAATGACTAGAGATGTTGAGCACCTTTTCATATCTTTGTTTGTCTTTTATATATCTTTTTGGAAAGATGTCTACTCAGGTCATTGGACCATTTTTCAATTGGATTATTACTTGTTTTTGCTATTCAGTTGTATGAGTTCTTTACATAATTTGGATATTATTCTCTGATCAGACAGATGGTTTGCAAATGTTTTCTCTCATTTCGTAGGTTGTCTTTTCATTTTGTTCATGGTTTCCTTTGCTGTTCAGAAGCTTTTAAATTTCGTATAGTCCCACTTGTTTATTTTTGATTTTTCTGCCTGTGTTTTAGGTGTCATATGCAAAATATCATTGTCAAGGCCAATGTCAAGGAGGTCTTCTCCTATGTTTTCTTCCAGGAGATTTATAATATTAGGTCTTATATTCATTTGGGTTTTTAATCCATTTTGAGTTTATTATTGTATATGGTGTGAGGAAATGTTCTATTTTTATTCTTTTATATGTAGATGTTCAGTTTTCCCAGCACCACTTATTGAAGAGACTGCCTTTTCTCCTTTGTATAGTCTTGCCTCTTTTGTCTTAGGTTAATTGACCATAAGTGCTTGGGTTTATTTCTGAGTTCTCTATTCTGTTCCATTCTTCTATGTATCTGTTTTTGTGTCAGTACCATACTGTTTTCATTTTTGTATCTTTGTAGTATATTCTGAAGTTAGGGAGTGTGATAACTCCAGTTCTATTCCTCTTTCTCAAGATTGCTTTGGCTATTAAGGATCATTTGTGTTTCTATACATATTTTAAAATTACTTCTTCTGGTTCTGTGAAAAATGTCCTGGGTATTTTGATATGGATTCCATTGGAACTGTAGATTGCCTTGAGTAGTACAGTCATTTTAGCAATATTAATTCTTTCAATCAATGAACACAGCATATATTTTCATCTATTTGTGTCTTCTTCAACTTCATTCATCTGTGTCTTATAGTTTCCAAGTACAGGTGTTTTACTTCCTTAGGTTAGTTTATTCCTAGGTATTTTATTCTTGTTGAGGTGATTGTAAGTGGGATTGATTTTTTAATTTTTAATTCTGATAGTTTGTTGTTAGTGTATAGAAATACAACAGAAATCTATATATTAATTTTGTGTCCTGAAATATAACCAAATTCATGATGAGTTCTAGGAGGTTTCTGGTGGGATCTTTAGGATTTTCTTTCTATAGTATCCTATCATTTGCAAAGAATGACAGATTTAATTCTTCCTTTCCAATTTGAATTATTTTTATTTCTCTTTTTATTGTCTGATTGTTTTGCTAGGATTTCCAATACTATGTTGAATAAAAGTGGAGAGAGTAGGCATCCTTGTCTTGCTTCTGATCTTAGAGGATATGCTTTCAGATTTTCACAATTGAATATGATGTTATATTTGTGCTTATAACATATGGCTTTTATTATGTTGACGTTTGTTCCCTCTATACTCACTTTCCAGAGAATTTTTATTATAAAAGTGTGTTGAATTTTGTCAAAAGCATTTTCTGCATCTATTGAGAAGATTATATGATTTTTATTCTTCATCTTGTAAATTTGGTGTATCACATTGATTGACTGGTGGATATTGAACCATCATTGCATGCCTGGAATAAATCACATTTGATCATGATGCATCATCCTTAATGTATTGTTTATTTCTATTTTGCTAATAATGTTTGCATCTATGTTCATTGGTGATATTGGCCTTTTACAAAATGATGTAAAATATGATGTCAAAAACAGTAACAGTGGGGGATGAGGAGAAAAATGCAGGGTTCTTAAATGCATTTAAAATTAAGAGATCAGGAACTTAAAATAATCATACATATATATTGAGTATATATAAACTACATATATAGAGAGAGACATATATATCTTTATTGCCAATAAAAAGTCTATAATAGACACACACACACAACACCAGAAAGGAATCCAAACAAAACAGTAAAGATAGTCATCAAATCACAAAGGAAGAGAGAGGAAAAGAAGAAAGGAACAAAAAGAAACTGAAAAAGAAACCCCAAACAATTTTTTTCAATGTCAAAAGTATATACCTATCTATAATTACTTTAAAAAATTGAATAAACGTTCCAATTAAAATACACAAAGTGGCTAAAAGGATATAAAAATAAGATCCATATATATATGCTGCCTACAAAAGATGCATTTCAGATTTAAAGACACACAGACAGAAAGTGAGAGAATGGAGAAAGGTATTCCACACAAGTGGAAATCAAAGATATCCAGGGTTGAAATACTTATATCAGACAAAATATACTTTAAAACGGGAGTGTAACAACCACTAAAAAGACAAGGATCATTCCAAAAAGATATAACAATTATAAATACACATGCACCAACATGGGAGAACCTAAATATGTAAAGCAAACACTAACAGACATAAAGGGAGAAATTAACAGTAAAAAAAATAATAGGAAGGGAGTTTAACGCCCCACTTACATCAATAGATAGATTATCCAGAATGAAAATCACTAAGGAAACCCTGTCCATAAATGACATATTAGACCAAATGAACTTAATAGATAAATATAGAACATTGCATCAAAAAGCAGCAGAATATATATTTATTTCAAGTGCACATGGAACATTCTCCAGGGTAGATCATGTACAAGGTCACAAACAAGTCTCAGTAACTTTAAGAAAACTGAAATTAAATCAATGATTTTCTTCTGATCACAATGCTATGAGACTAGCAATCAACCAGAAGAAAAAAACTGCAAAATCCACAAACACGTGGAGGCTAAACAGTATGTTACTAAATAACCAATGAATCACTGAGGAACTAAAAGAGGAAATCAAATACCTAGAAACAAATGAAACAAAACACTGATCCAAAATTCAATGGATGCAGCAAAGGCAGTTCTATGAGTGAAGTTTAGTGATACAAGCCTATGATAGGAAACAAGAAACATTTCAAACAATCAATGTAACCTTACACCTAAAGGAACAAAAAGCAAGGACAATTAAAATCTAACATTAGTAGAAGGAAAGAAATCATAAAGATCAGAGCACAAGTACATAAAATAGAGATTAGAGGAGCTTGGGAAGATGGCACAAAAGTAAGATGCAGAGATCACCTTCCTCCCCACAGATACACCAGAAATACATCTACACGTGGAGCAACTCCTACAGAACACCTACTGAAGGCTGGCAGAAGAACTCAGACCTCCCAAAGGCAAGAAACTCCCCATGTGCCTGGGTAGGGCAAAAGAAAAAGCAGAGACAAAAGAATAGGGATGGGACATGCACCAGTGAGAGGGAACTGTGAAGGAGGAAAGGTTTCCACACACTAGGAAGCCCCTCCGTGGGCAGAGACTGCGGGTGGCAGAAGGGGGAGCTTCGGGGCCGTGGAGGAGCACACAACAACAGGAGTGTGGAGGGCAAAGCGGAGAGTTTCCCACACAGAGGATCGGTGCCAACAGGTATGCACCAGCCCGAGAGGCTTGTCTGCTCACCCGCCGGGGCAGGCGGGGCTGCAAGCAGAGGCTTGGGCTTTGGTCGGAGCGCAGGGAGAGGACTGGGGTTGGCTGCGTGAACACAGCCTGAAGGGGTTAGTGCACCACGACTAGCCAGAAGGGAGTCCGGGAAAAGGTCTGGAGCTGCCGAAGAGGCAAGAGACTTTTTCTTCCCTCTTTGTTTCCTGGTGCGTGAGGAGAGGGGATTAGGAGTGCTCCTTAAAGGAACTACAGAGACGGGCATGAGCCGTGGCTAAAAGCGCGGAACCCAGAGAAGGGTGGGAGACACTAAGGCTGCTGCTGCCACCACCAAGGAACCTGTGTGTGAGCACAGGTCACCATCCACACCCTTCTTCCAGAGAGCCTGTGCAGCCTGCTGCTGCCAGATTCCCAGGATCCAGGGACAATTTCCCCGGGAGAATGCACGGCAGGCCTCAGGCTGGTGCAACGTAACACCGGCCTCTAACGCTGCAGGCTCGCCCTGCACTCCGTGCCCCTCCCTCTCCCTGGTCTCAGTGAGACAGAGCTTCCGAATCAACTGCTCCTTTAACCCCGTCCTGTCTGAGCAAAAAACAGACGGCCTCCAGCAACCTACACGCAGAGGCAGGGCCAAATCCAAACCTGAGGCCCTGGGAGCTGTGAGAACAAAGAAGAGAAAGGGAAATCTCTCCCAGCAGCCCCAGAAGCAGTGGATTAAAGCTCCACAATCAACTTGATGTACCCTACATCTGTGGAATACATGAATAGACAACGAATCATCCCAAATTGAGGATGTGGACTTTGAGAGCAAGATTTATGATTTTTTCGACTTTTCCTCTTTTTGTGAGTCTGTAGGCGTATGTTTCTGTGTGAGATTTTGTCTGTATAGCTTTGCTTTAACCATTTGTCGTAGGGTTCTATCCGTCCTTTTTTTAAAAAATTTTTTTCTTAATAATTAATTTTAATTACATTATTTTAATTTACTTTATCGTCTTTCTTTCTTTCTTTCCTTCTTTTTTCCTTCTTCCCTTCATCCTTCCTTCCTTCCCTCCTTTCTTTCTTTCTTTCTTTCTTCCTACTTCTACTAATTATTTCTCTCTACTTTTTCTCCCTTTTATTCTGAGCCATGTAGATGAAAGTCTCTTGGTGCTGCAGCCAGGAGTCAGTGCTATACTCTGACAGGGGAGAGCGAAATTCAGGACACTGGTCAACAAGAGACCTCCCAGCTCCACATAATATCAACTGGCAAAAAACTCCCAGAGATCTCCATCTCAACACCAGCACCCAGCTTCATTCAACGACCAACAAGCTACAGTGCTGGACACCCTATGCCAAACAACTAGCAAAACAGGAACACAACACCACCCATTAGCAGAGGGGCTGCCTAAAATCTTAATAACTCCACAGATACCCCAAAACACACCACCAGACGTGGACCTGCCCACCAGAGAGACAAGATGCAGCCTCATTCACCAGAACACAGGCACTAGTCCCCTCCACCAGGAAGCCTACACAATCCAGTGAACCAACATTAGCCACTGGAGACAGACATCAAAAACAACGGGAACTACGAACGTGCAGCCTGCAAAAAGGAGACCCCAAACACAGTAAGATAAGCAAAATGAGAAGACAGAAAAACACACAGCAGATGAAGGAGCAAGATAAAACCAAACCAGACCTAACAAATGAAGAGGAAATAGGCAGTCTACCTGAAAAAGAATTCAGAATAATGATAGTAAAGATGATCCAAAATCTTGGAAATAGAATGGACAAAAAGCAAGAAACATTTAACAAGGACCTAAAGGAACCAAAGATAAAACAAACAATGATGAACAACACAATAAATGAAATGAAAAATACTCTAGATGGGATCAATAGCGGAATAACTGAGGCAGAAGAATGGATAAGTGACCTGGGAGATAAAATAGTGGAATTAACTACAGCAGAGAAGAATGAAGAGAAAAGAATGAAAAGAACTGAGGACAGTCTCAGAGACATCTGGGACAAAATTAAATGCACCAACATTCGAATTATATGGGTTCCAGAAGAAGAAGAGAAAAAGAAAGGGACTGAGAAAATATTTGAATAGATTATAGTTGAAAATTTCCCTAATATGGGAAAGGAAATAGTTAATCAAGTCCAGGAAGCACAGAGAGTCCCATACAGGATAAATACAA
>NW_020173919.1:82486-83058 GCF_003031525.2 Neophocaena asiaeorientalis asiaeorientalis
GTGGAATACATGAATAGACAACGAATCATCCCAAATTGAGGATGTGGACTTTGAGAGCAAGATTTATGATTTTTTCGACTTTTCCTCTTTTTGTGAGTCTGTAGGCGTATGTTTCTGTGTGAGATTTTGTCTGTATAGCTTTGCTTTAACCATTTGTCGTAGGGTTCTATCCGTCCTTTTTTTAAAAAATTTTTTTCTTAATAATTAATTTTAATTACATTATTTTAATTTACTTTATCGTCTTTCTTTCTTTCTTTCCTTCTTTTTTCCTTCTTCCCTTCATCCTTCCTTCCTTCCCTCCTTTCTTTCTTTCTTTCTTTCTTCCTACTTCTACTAATTATTTCTCTCTACTTTTTCTCCCTTTTATTCTGAGCCATGTAGATGAAAGTCTCTTGGTGCTGCAGCCAGGAGTCAGTGCTATACTCTGACAGGGGAGAGCGAAATTCAGGACACTGGTCAACAAGAGACCTCCCAGCTCCACATAATATCAACTGGCAAAAAACTCCCAGAGATCTCCATCTCAACACCAGCACCCAGCTTCATTCAACGACCAACAAGCTACAGTGCTGGAC
>NW_020173919.1:83288-101245 GCF_003031525.2 Neophocaena asiaeorientalis asiaeorientalis
GAACGTGCAGCCTGCAAAAAGGAGACCCCAAACACAGTAAGATAAGCAAAATGAGAAGACAGAAAAACACACAGCAGATGAAGGAGCAAGATAAAACCAAACCAGACCTAACAAATGAAGAGGAAATAGGCAGTCTACCTGAAAAAGAATTCAGAATAATGATAGTAAAGATGATCCAAAATCTTGGAAATAGAATGGACAAAAAGCAAGAAACATTTAACAAGGACCTAAAGGAACCAAAGATAAAACAAACAATGATGAACAACACAATAAATGAAATGAAAAATACTCTAGATGGGATCAATAGCGGAATAACTGAGGCAGAAGAATGGATAAGTGACCTGGGAGATAAAATAGTGGAATTAACTACAGCAGAGAAGAATGAAGAGAAAAGAATGAAAAGAACTGAGGACAGTCTCAGAGACATCTGGGACAAAATTAAATGCACCAACATTCGAATTATATGGGTTCCAGAAGAAGAAGAGAAAAAGAAAGGGACTGAGAAAATATTTGAATAGATTATAGTTGAAAATTTCCCTAATATGGGAAAGGAAATAGTTAATCAAGTCCAGGAAGCACAGAGAGTCCCACACAGGATAAATCCAAAGAGAAATACGCCAAGACACATATTAATCAAACTGTCAAAAATTAAATACAAAGAAATAATATTAAAATCAGCAAGGGAAAAACAACAAATAACACACAAGGGAATCCCATTAAGGTAAACAGCTGATCTCTCAGCAGAAACTCTGCAAGACAGAAGGCAGTGACAGGACATACTGAAAGTGATGAAGGAGAAAAACCTGCAACCAAGATTATTCTACCCAGCAAGTATCTCATTCAGATTTGATGGAGAAATTAAAAACTTTACAGACAAACAAAAGCTAAGAGAGTTCAGCACCACCAAACCAGCTTTACAACAAACCTAAACGAACTTCTCTAGGCAAGAAACACAAGAGAAGAAAAAGACCTACAATAACGAACCCAAAACAATTTAGAAATTGGGAATAGGAATATGCATATCGATAATTACCTTAAATGTAAATGGACAAAATGCTACCACCAAAAGACACAGATTGGCTGAATGGATACAAAAACAAGACCCATATATATGCTATCTACAAGGGAAAAGAGACAAAGAAGGACACTACATAATGATCAAGGGATCAATCCAAGAAGAAGATATAACTATTGTAAATATTTACACACCCAACATATGAGCACCATCATACAAAAGGGAAACACTAACAGCCATAAAAGGGGAAATCGACAGTAACACATTCATAGTAGGGGAATTTAACACCCCATTTTCACCAAGGGACGTCAATTTAAGAAAATTGAAATTATATCAAGTATCTTTTCTGACAACAGTGCCATGAGACTAGATATGAATTGCAGGAAAAGATCTGTAAAAAATTCAAAAACATGGAGGCTAAACAATACACTACTTAATAATGAATTGATAACTGAAGAAATCAAAGAGGAAATTAAAAAATACCTAGAAAACACTAAAGACCACGAAAAGCCAAAGCAATCTTGAGATCGAAAAAAGGAGCTGGAGGAATCAGGCTCCCTGACTTCAGACTATACTACAAAGCTACAGTAATCAAGACAGTATGGTACTGGCACAAAAACAGAAAGATAGATAAATGGAACAGGATAGAAACCCAGCGATAAACCCACGCACATTTGGACATCTTATCTTTGATAAAGGAGTCAGGAATGTACAGTGGAGAAAGGACAGCCTCTTCAATAAGTGGTGCTGGGAAAACTGGACAGGTACATGTAAAAGTATGAGATTAGATCACTCCCTAACACCATACACAAAGATAAGCTCAAAATGTATTAAAGACCTAAATGTAACGCCAGAAACTGTCAAACTCTTAGAGGAAAACATAGGCTGAACACTCTATGACATAAATCACAGCAAGATCCTTTCTGACCCACCTCCTAGAGTAAAGGAAATAAAAACAAAAGGGACCTAATGAACCTTAAAAGCTTTTGCACAGCAAAGGAAACCATAAACAAGACCAAAAGACAACCCTCAGAATGGGAGAAAATATTTGCAAATGAAGCAACTGACAGAGGATTAATCTCCAAAACTTAGAAGCAGTTCATGCAGCTCAATAACAAAAAACAAACAACCCAATCCAAAACTGGGCAGAAGACCTAAATAGACATTTCTCCAAAGAAGATATACAGACTGCCAGGAAACACATGAAAGAATGTTCAACATCATTAATCTTTAGAGAAATACAAATCAAAAGTACAATGAGATATCATTTCACACCAGTCAGAATGGCCATCATCAAAAAATCTAGAAACAATAGATTCTGGAGAGGGTGTGGAGAAAAGGGAACACTCTACGGAGGGGGAATTGTGAGCTGTGACAGCGAGAGAGAGTCATGGACATATACACACTAACAAACGTAAAGTAGATAGCTACTGGGAAGCAGCTGCATGGCACAGGGATATTGGCTGCGTGCTTGGTGACAGCCTGGAGGGGTGGGATAGGGAGGGTGGGAGGGAGGGAGACGCAAGAGGGAAGACATATGGGAACATATGTGTATGTATAACTGATTCACTTTGTTATAAAGCAGAAACTTACACACCATTGTAAAGCAATTAAATCCCAATAAAGATGTTAAAAAATTTTTAAAAAAAGAAACAAAGGGAGAAGACTGAAACCATTAGAATTAGAAATGAAAAAGTAGAAGTAACAACGGACACTGCAGAAATACAAAAGATCATGAGAGATTACTACAAGCAACTCTATGCCAATAAATTGGACAACCAGAAAGAAATGGACAAATTCTTAGAAATGCACAACCTGCCAAGACTGAATCAGGAAGAAATAGAAAATATGAACAGACCAATCACAAGCACTGAAATTGAAGCCGACAGCCAACATCATCCTCAATGGTGAAAAACTGAAAGCAATTCCACTAAGATCAGGAAAAGACAATTTTGCCCACTCTCACCAGTGTTATTCAACATAGTTTTGGAAGTTTTAGCCACAGCCATCAGAGAAGGAAAGCAAATAATATGAATCCAAATCAGAAAAGAAGAAGTAAAGCTGTCACTGTTTGCAGATGCCATGGTACTATACATAGAGAAACCTAAAGATGCTACCAGAAAACTGCTAGATCTAATCAATGAATTTGGTAAAGTTGCAGGATACAAAATTAATGCACAGAAATCTCTTGCATTCCTATACAGTCATGATGAAAAATCTGAAAGTCAAAGCAATAAAACACTCCCATTTACCATTGCAAAAAAAGAATAAAATATCTAGGAATTAACCTACCTAAGGAGACAAAAGACCTGTATGCCAGAAAATTTAAGACACTGATGATAGAAATTAAAGATGATATAAATAGATGGAGAGGTAAAACATGTTCTTGGATTGGAAGAATCAACATTGCGAAAATGACTCTACTAACCAAAGCAACCTACAGATCCAATGCAATGCCTATCAAACTACCACTGTCATTTTTCACAGTAATACAGCAAAAAATTTCACAATTTCTATGGAAACACAAAAGACACTGAATAGCCAAAGCAGTCTTGTGAACGAAAAATGGAGCTGGAGGAATCAGGCTCCCTGACTTCAGACTATACTACATAGCTACAGTAATCAAGACAGTATGGTACTGGCACAAAAACAGAAAGATAGATCAATGGAACAGGATAGAAAGCTCAGATATAAACCCACGCACATATTGTCACCTTATCTTTGATAAAGGAGTCAGGAATGTACAGTGGAGAAGGACAGCCTCTTCAATAAGTGGTGCTGGGAAAACTGGACAGGTACATGTAAGTGTATGAGATTAGATCACTCCCTAGCACCATACACAAAAATAAGCTCAAAGTGGATTAAAAATCTAAATGTAAGGCTAGAAACTATAAAAGTGTTAGAGGGAAACTTAGGCAGAACACTCTATGACATAAATCACAGCAAGATCCTTTTTGACCCACCTCCTAGACAAATGGAAATAAAAACAGTAATAAACAAAGGGGGCCTAGTTAAGCTTCAAAGCTTTTGCACCGCAAAGGAAACCATAAACAAGACCAAAAGACAACCCTCAGAATGGGAGAAAATATTTGCCAATGAAGCAACTGACAAAGGATTAATTTGCAAAATTTACAAGCAGCTCATGCAGCTCAATAACAAAAAACAAACAACCCAATCCAAAACTGGGCAGAAGACCTTAATACACATTTCCCCAAAGAAGATATACAGACTGCCAAGAAACACATGAAAGAATGCTCAACATCATTAATCATTAGGGAAATGACCCGAAAGAGAAAGACAAATACCGTATGCTAACACATATATGGAATTTAAGAAAAAAAAATGTCATGAAGAACATAGGGGTGAGACAGGAATAAAGACACAGTCCTACTGGAGAATGGACTTGAGGATGTTGGGAGGAGGAAGGTTGAGCTGTGACAAAGCGAGAGAGAGGCATGGACATATATACACTACCAAACGTAAGGTAGATAGCTAGTGGGAGGCAGCCGCATAGCACAGGGCTATCAGCTTGGTGCTTTGTGACTCCCTGGAGGGGTGAAATAGGGAGGGTGGGAGGGAGGGAGGTGCAAGAGGGAAGAAATTTGGGAACATATGTATATGTATAACTGATTCACTTTGTTCTAAAGCAGAAACTAACACACCATTGTAAAGCAATTATACCCCAATAAAGATGTTAAAAAAAATAAAGATTAAAGTAATACTAGAAAAGATCAATGAAACTAAGAGCTCATTCTTGAAAAGATAAAAGTATTGGGAATATAGCCAGTATTTTATAATAATTATAAATGGATTATAAGCTGTAAAAATTTTGAATCACTGAGTTTTGCACCTGTAAATAATATAATATTGTAAATCAACTTCAGTACAAAAATAAAAATAACCCACAATGTGATGTCAACCTCACTCCTGTCAAAATGGCTATCATCAAAACGGCAACAAATAAAAATGGTTGGTGAAGTTTTAGAGTAAAATGTACCCTCGTGCACTGTTGGTGGGAATGTAAATTTGTGCGGCCACTATGGAAAACACTATGGAGATTCCTCAAAAAATTAAAAATAGGAGTACCATATGATCCATCAATTCCATCTGGGTGTTTATCCAAAGAACATGAAAACACTAATTAGAAAAGATACATGCTCACTATGTTCCTTGCAACATTATTTTCAATAGCTAGTATATGGAACCAACTTGAGTGACCATCAACAGATGAATGGATAAATAAGATGTGTTATATATGGAACATTACTCAGCCCTAAAAAGAATGAAATATTGTCTTTTGCAACAAAATGTATGATCCTAGAGGGTATTATGTTAAGTGAAATAAGTTAAAGGTAAATACTGTTTGATTTCACTTATATTTGGAGTCAAACAAAACAAAAGAAATGAACAAACATAACAAACATAAATAGATTTATAGATATAGAGAAGAAACAGGTGGTTGCCAGAGGGGAGGAGTGTGTGAGAGAAAATAAATAGGTGAGGGAGATTAAGAGGTAACAACTTTCAGTTACAAAATAAATGAGTTAAGGGGATGAAATGTACAGTGTGTGTAATATAGTCGATAGCTATGTAACATTTTTGTATGGTGACATATCATTACTATATTTATTGTGGTGATAATTTTGAAATCTAGAGAAATATTGAATCAATATATTGTGTCACAGAAACTAACAGTGTTGCAGGTCAATTATACTTCAAAAATTATAAAACAAACTTAGAGAAAAGAGATCAGATATATGGTTACCAGAGGTGGGGGGGGGGGTTGGGGAAGGCGGAACTGGGGGAAGGTAGGGAAAAGGTACAAACACAGTTATAAAATGAATAAGTACTCTGGATATAATGTTCCACATTATAGATATAATTAACACTGCTGTATGTTATATATGAAAGTTGTTAAGGATTAAATCCCAAGAGTTCTCATCACAAGGAATTTTTTTTCTATTTCTTTGATGTTGTATGTATATGAGATGATTGATGTTCATTAAACTTTTGTGATATTCGTTTAATGATGTATGTAAGTCAAATCATTATGCTGTATACCTTAAACTTATACAGTGCTGTATGTCAGTTATATCTCAATAAAACTGGAAGAATAAAAAAGAAAAGAGGAAAGGTCTCTAGTTAATAATCTAAGTTCCTACCTCATAACACTAGAAGAAGTGCAAAATAAACCCAACAGAAGCAGAAGGAAGGAAATCATAAAGATAAGGACCAAATAAATGCAATTGAAATAAAAATAATAGAGAAAAACAGTTAAGCAAAGAGCTGGTTGTTCAAAATATTAATGAAATTTTATACCTTTAGCAAGACTGACAAAAATTTTAAAAGAGAAGAAATAAGAAGCATAAGGCATGAAACAGAATATTCTACAGATTCTACAGACATAAATATGATAATAAGGGGATATTAAAAACAACTCTACACGTGTAAATTTGACCACTTAAATTAAATGGATGAATTTATTGATAAATACAAACTACTAAAACTCAAGATGAAATAGAGCCCCTGAATAGTCTTGTAATCATTAAGAAAGCTGAATTTCTAATAAAAGTCTCCTGGAATCAAAGCTCCCCATCCAAATTATTTAACTGGAGAATTCTTACAAATACTTAAAGAATAATTAGCACAAATGATGCAAAATTTCTTCCAAAAAATTGAAAATAGGGACATTTCCCAACTCATTTTATGATCCTAGTATTACCTTGATACTTAGCCAGAAGAAAACAGTACAGAAAGAGAGAATGAAAGAATGGAAGAATGGAAGGAAGGGAGGAAGGAAGGAAGGAAGGAAGAAAGGAAGGAATAAAAGAAAACTACAGAACAATTTCTTATGTTCTTATACTCAAAATATTAGCACATCGAGTCCAGCAATATATAAGAAAAAATTTACAGCATGATCATGTGGGATCCATTTCAGGTATTCAAAGCTGATTTAACATTAGAAAATCAATCAGTGTAATCCACCATATCAATAGATTAAATATAAAAATCATATGATCAACTCAATTGACATTGAAAAGTCTTTCAAGAAAATCAAATCTCCATCTCTGATAAAACCTCTGAGCAAATTAGGAATAGTTTCAGAGCATGTTCTCAACTTGATAAAGTGTATCTACAAAAAGGCTACAGCTAGCATCATACTTAACAGTGAAAGACTGATTGTGAGAGTGATGTCATCAAGATGACAACATAATTAATTCCCTATTTCATGCAGCCCCACAAGAAGAGCAACTGACAACTCTTCATGGGCAAGAAACTATTTAGAAAATCCTAAAACACAGGGATGAAGCTGAAACAACCCCCTTTCACAACAGAGACTGAGACAGATCACATTAGAAAGGTAAGAGGAAGAACTACACGCTAACTGCATTGCCCTTCCCTCAGACCACTGCAGCATCACACTAAGAGGTCTCCTCTGAGACTACTGTTCCTCTACTGGAAAAAGAGAACTTAGTGGAACAACTAGCACCCTCCAGCATTTTGGTCACTTTGTGAGAGTGATCTTGCCACATCAGGATTGCAGGGGAATCTGAGAAATCTGTGTTGGAGAAAGGAATAGAGGCTTGAAACAACCAAGAACATGGATCTTGGCAGACTGAGTCATACCTGAAGTGCCCAAGTAGTAATCCTAATCAGTGGCTTTACTTATTTGCTGAACAAAGTTTGTGGTACAATATGACCAGAGAACTTAGCAGGGTGCAGATTGCCTTGATTCAGAACCTCAAATGAGGAAGTTTTGACTGCCCTAGAGTCTAGTTTCCCCATGTCCAGGCCAGGAGCTGAGTCACAGCCCCAATCACTGTAGAGAGTGTCTCCCAGCCACATCTGACCAGAGAGGCTAGCAAGAATAGCTGGAAGTTGTGTAGTCCAGTAACATTTGAACCAAGAGTTGGGTGGGCACAGCAGATTGCCCCCAGAGCAAAACCAATGCCGATGTGAAGAGTTCTCCTGCTACAAATAGACAGGGTAATTAAATTATAGCCAAGGCTGAGGTTAGCTCCCACCCAACCAGGAAGATTTTTGGGGAAATGGAGGGTACCCTGGAGTGGCCTCTTCCATTCCTGCCCAGGAAAGTGTGCTGAGACATAGCCCCACTGGCTATGTTTCCCACCCCTATCTGATCAGGAGTGCTTGGGAAGAACACCTAGAAGCTGTATGTTCTAGCAGTGCTCCAGCCAGAGCAAAGCCAATACTAGGCATACTGGGTCCCTGTGCTACAGACAGGCAAGGGGATTAATTCATACCAAAGGCTGAAGATGGTTTCCAGAACCTCCCAACCAGAGAGCCTGTTTGGAAAATTAAGAGATACCTGGAGTGGTCCCACCCCTCCCTGCCCATGTAAAAGGGTTGAAACATAGCCCCACCCACTTGTGGCTCCAACCTCACCTGACCAGAAGGGCTGATAACACGTGGAAGCTGTGCCATCAAATGGTGCTTGAGGCAAGAGAAGGGTAGAGAGAGCTAATAGTTTGCAGAGCAAAACCAGTGGATCTGTTTAGCCAGGGAACTTGGGGCACAAGCTGGCTTGAGTTGAGACAACAAATAGTTGGTGTTAGAGCTGCTTTTCCCATTGCACTCCGGCAGGAAAACTAAGCCTGTTCATTGCTGAATATAACTTTCAGCTTGCCTGACCAGGGAACCTAAACAGAGCACACTGGATGCAGCTTAGTTCATCCAACAGCAAAACCTATAATGACGCTTGAACAGAGAGAACAACTCTTGGCTATTCCCATCTGGATAGTAAAATGTGTGGCCTCACGTGACCAGAAATTTCAGTGCACATTCTTGCCTGATTCAGCTCCCCAAACAATGAGTCTTTCAAGGCCTGGGTCCCACCCTCATGCCCTGCCAAGGCAGAAAATCTAATTCAGCTTCATCTACTACTAAATATAGTACCAAGTCCCAACCATTTAGTAAGCTTGACCAGGTAATCTAGCCATAAAAAAATAAAGAATAAAATAAAATTTTTAAATAAAAAAATAAAAGAATGATATTCTGCTCTTTGCAGCAATGTGGGTGGACCTAGAAAATATTATGCTTAGTGAAATAAGTCAGACAAAGACAAATACTGTATGATATCACTTGTGGAATCTAAAAAAAATAATACCAATGAGTGTATATGCAAAACAGAAAGAGACTGACAGATATAGAAAAAAAATTAGTGGTACCAGAGAGGAAAGGGAAGGGGGAGGGGCAAATTAGGGGTATGGGATTAAGGGATGCAAACTATTATGTATAAAATGATAAGAAACAAGGATTAATTGTATAGAACAGGGAAGTGTAGCCATTATCTTGTAATAGCTTTTAATAGAGTATAATCTGTAAAAATACTGAATCATTATTTTGTTCATCTGAACATCTGAAACTAATATGATATTATAAGTCAGCTATATTTCAATTTAAAAAAGAAGAAAACCTGAGGGAATTCTTACCACTAGACCTGCTTTTTGAGAAATGCTAAAAGGAGTTGTTTGAATAGAAGTAAACTGACACTAATTAACATAACAAAACAGTTAAAAAGGTATTATAAATGATTTTTGTGTGTGTGTGTGTAATATCTTTGTCTGGTTTGGGTATCAAGGTGATACTACCCTCATAGAATGACTTCATAAATTTTCCTTCCTAGGCAAGTTTTTGGAATAGTTTGAGAATGAAAGGTGTTTACTCTAAATATTTGTTAGAATTCACCTCTAAAACCAGATGGTCCTGGACTTTTGTTTGTTGGGAATAATTTTTTATTATTACAGATTCAATTTTATTACTGATAATTGGCTTGTTCATGTTTTCTATTTCTTCTGGTTCACTTTTGGGAGATTATACATTTGCTAGGAATTTGTCCATTTCTTCTACATTGTCCACCTTATTGGTTTATAGTCATTTGTAGGGATCTCTTCTGACCCATCATATTTCTGTGGTTTCTGTTATAAATTCTCCATTTTCTTTCTTTTTTTTTTTTTTTTTTTTTGCGGTACAGAGGCCTCTCACTGTTGTGGCCTCTCCCGTTGCAGAGCACAGGCTCCGGACACACAGGATCAGCAGCCATGGCTCACGGGCCCAGCCGCTCCGTGGCACGTGGGATCTTCATGCACCGGGGTATGAACCCGTGTCCCCTGAATCGGCAGGAAGGCTCTCAACCACTGCACCACCAGGGAAGACCTCCATTTTCATTTTTGATTTTATTTATTTGGTCCCTCTCTTTTTTTTTTTTTTTCTTGAGGAGTCTAGCTAAAGGTTTATCAGTAGGATATGATTGCCTTGGGGAGTATGGTCATTTTAACAATATTAATCCTTCCAATTTAAGAACATGGTATATCTTTCCATCTGTTTGTGTCCTCTTCAGTTTCTTTCATCAATGTCTTACAGTTTTCTGAGTACAGGTCTTTTAGCTTCTTAGGTAGATTTATTCCTAGATATTTTATTCTTTTGGATGTGATAGTAAATGAGATTGTTTCATTAATTTCTCTTTCTGATAGTTTGTTGTTAGTGTATAGAAATGCAGCAGATTTCTGTATATTAATTTTGTATCCTGCAACTTTACCAAATTTATGATGAGTGGGTATAGCTCAGTGGTAGAGAAGGTGCTCTGATCTTTATGATTACATTCTTTCTACTAACTTTGGGTTTTGTCTGTCCTTCTTCTCATTCAGTTAGGTGTAAGGTTAGGTTGTTTATTTGTTATTTTTCTTGTTGCCTGAGGTGAGCTTATATCTCTTTTATTTACAATTAATTAATTTATTTATTTTTGGCTGTGTTGGGTCTTCTTTGCTGTGCACTGGTTTTCTCTAGTTGCAGTGAGTGGGGGCTATTCTTTGTTGCAGTGCACAGGTTTCTCATTGTTGTGGCTTCTCTTGTTGTGGAGCATGGGCTTTAGGCACGCAGGCTTCAGTAGTTGTGGCAAACAGGCTTAGTTGCTCCACCGCATGTGGGATCTCCCTGGGTCCAGGCTCGAACCCGTGTTCCTTGCATTGGCAGGCAGATTCTTAACCACTGTGCCACCAGAGAAGCCCAGTGAGCTTATATCTTGAAAAACTTCCCTCTTAGAACTGCTTTTGCTGCATCCCATAGGTTTTGGATTGTCTTGTTTTTGTTTTCATTTATCTATAGGTTTTTTTGATTCCCTCTTTGATTTCTTCAGTGATTCATTGTTTGGTCAGTATTATATTGTTTAGCGTCCATGTGTTTGTGGCATTTGCAGTTTTTTTCTTGTGATTGATTTCTAGTCTCACAGCTTTGTGGTTGGAAAAGGTGCTTGGTATGATTTCAATTTGCATAAATTTTCTCAGACTTGTTTTGTGGCCTAGCATGTGATCTATCCTGGAGAATGTTCCATGTGCACTTGAAAAGAACATGTATTCTGCTGCTTTTGGATGGAATGTTATATTTGTATCTATTAAGACCTAGATGTCTGTTTTCTTTCCCAGGTTAGGGAAGTTTTCATCTATTACATCTTCAAAATGTTCTCTGCCCCTTTCTATGTGTCTTCACCTTCTAGGATCCCATAATGTTAGTATGCTTGATGCTGTCCCAGCGATCTCATCAACTGTCCTCAAATCTTTTTATTTATGTATTTATTTTTTTCTCTTCAACTTCAGTGACTTTCACTATTCTATCTTCCAGTTCACTGATTCATTCCCCTGTATCATCTACCCTACTGTTGATTTCTTCTGGTATATTTTTTATTTCATTTATTGTATTCTTCCACTCTGTTTGTTTCTCCTTTATATTTTCTAACCTTATTAAAAACTTCTAACTTCTCACTCTGTTCATCCAATCTTTGAATTCTTTGAGCATCTTTATAGTTATTACTTTGAACTCTTTACTGGGTAGATTACCTCCCCATTATTTAGTTCTTCTTCTGAGGTTTTATCTTGTTCTTTATTTTGGAACATATTTCTCTGTCATCTCATTTTGCTTACTTTGTTGTTTTAATTTCTATGTATTTTGTAACCTGTTTACCTTTCTTGACCTTGGAGAAGTGACTTTTTGTAGATGTCCTATGCATCTCAGGGGTGTGGTCCCATTTGGTCACCAGAGCTATGTGTTTTAGGGGTTCCCTTATATGGTCTGCATGGTTTTCTCTGTTGTGGTGGGTTGACTACCATGGGTGGTCTGGTAGGTGTGGATGTTCCCTAGACTGGTTGGTTGCCAGGCCCTAACTTGTGCAGAGGTTGCTGGCCATTGGTGGGTGAGGCCTCATCAGAAGGCAGTTGACTTCAAAGCCCCAGGAGTCACAGGACTATTACTGGCCCAGTGGTGGTTGGAACTGGATTCTGGGATGTGTGGCTGTGGGGCTGATGGTTCCAAGTCTAGTGTTGACCTACTGGTGGGTGATGCCATATCCTGACACAGCTGACTTTGTTGTCTGGGGTGTCCTGAAGCTCATGTTGGCTCACTGGTAGGTGTGTCCAAATTACAGGGCAGCTGACTGAGAGGCCCATGTTTCCCAGAGTTGGTGTTGCTCTGCTAGTGGGTGGGGCTGGGGTCCAGTGTTTTCTTGGGCTATTGCAGACATGATCATAGGTGGGCTGGTTATTGAAACAGCAGGATGAGTAGCTGTGGTCGACCTGGGTTGGGTGCCTCCTCACTGGTGGGCGAGGCCAAATCCTGGTGCTACTGCAGGCTCATTGGTAGGTGGAGCTGCATCTAAGGGTATCTGGCTGCAGGGCCCTGGAAGTCAAAGAGTTTGTGTGTTGGCCTACTATTAAGCAGGGCCAGGGACATGTAGTCCTGCCCCTGGTGTCTTCCCACTGGTGGGTGAAGCTGGTCCCACAGCCAGTGCTGGCCCATTGTTGGGCAGATCCACATCCTGGGGTCTCTGGCTGCAGGTCCCTTGGGGTCCTCAAGGTACTGCTAACACACTGGTATGTGGGGCTGGATCCTGGGCCCTTTGGTGGACAGTCATGTCATAGGGAGGCTGTGGGCTCAGGGTCCTTAAGGAAGCTGGCCTGCTGGTGGGTGAAGCTGTGGCCTCACCCACCTAGTTGCTTGGCATGGCCTGAGGAATCCCAGTTCTGGTGCCTACACACTGGTGTTTGGGGCTGGGTCCCGATACTGATAACCTATAGGGAGGATTCTGAAATGGTGCTTGTCAGCACCAGTATCTTCATGATAGAAAATGCTCCCTGCCACTAGGCTCTATGTCCCCCAGGTGAACTCTTGCTTCCTGCCTCTCTGGAAGGCTCTCCAAGATCAGTAGGTGGGTCTGACCCAAGCTCCTTTGAAATTACTGTTTCTGCCCTGGGTCCCAGAGCATGTGAAATTTTCTGTGTGCATTTTGAGTGGAGTCTATTTCCCAGAGCCCCCTGGCTCTCCCAAAAGTAAGCCCCACTGGCCTTCAAAGAAAAATGTTCTGGAGGTTTGTCTTCCCAGTACAGAACACCTGGGCTATGAAGCCTGATGTGGGGCTCAGACCTTTTTATCCTTGGGGAAAACCTCTGCAATTGTAATTATCATCCCATTTCACATAATTGGAATCATACAATATGTGATACTTTGACTTTTGTTTCTTTCACTTTGCATAATGCTTTTAAAGTTCATCCATGTGGTAACATGTACCAGTACTTCATTATAGCTGACTAATATTTCATTTTGTGTATATACCACATTTTTTTACTCATTCATCAGTTGATATATATTTAGGTTATTTCTATTTTTTACTATTAATAATAATAATGCTACTATAAACATTTATGTACAACTTTTTGTGTGGACATATGTTTTCTTTTCTCTTGGATATATACCCAGGAATGGAATTTCGGGGCTATTGGTAACTCAGTCTAAACATTTGGTAACTCCCAAACTGTTTTCCACAATGGCTGCACCATTAGTATTCAAATTTCTCCACCTCCTTGCCAACACTTATGTGATTTTTAAAATTTATAGTCATTCTAGAAGGTGTGAAGTAGTATCTCAGTGTACTGAGGTATTAAATTTCATTTCCCTGATGATTAACAATGCTGAGAGTTTTTCATGTGCTTATTGGCCATTTGTATATCTTCTTTGGAGAAAGGTCTATCCATATTTCTTGCCCATATTTTATTGCATTGTCTTTTTGTATGTTTATGATTGAGTTGTAATAGTTCTTTGTATATTCTAGATAAAAATTCTTTATCAGATATATAAGCTGAAAATATTTTCTTTCATTCTATAGGTTATCTTTTCACTTTCTTGATGATGTCCTTTGAAAAACACAAAATGTTTTTAGTTCAATAAAGTCAAATTTATCTATTATTTTTTCTTTTGGCTCTTGTGCTTTTGGTGTCATATGTAAGAAATTATTGACTAATCCAAGATTTCAGCCCATATTTTCTTCCAAGAGTTTAATGATGTTAGCTGTTACATTTAAGTCTTTGATTCATTTTGAATAAATTTTTGTATATGGTGCAAGGTAGGGGTCCAAATTTATTATTTTGCATTTTAATATCCATTTGTTTCTGCTTTTATTATAAAAATTAATTCTTTCCCCATTGAATCTTCTTGTCACCCAGTTGAAAATCAACTGGCCATAGGTATGTGGGACTCTTAATTATATTTTATTGATCTATATGTCTATCCTTAGACCAGTACCTCTTGATTATTGTAGCTTTGTAGTAAATTTTGAAACATGAAGTATAAGTTTATCAACTTTGTTCTTTTCTTTCAAGATTGTTTTGTTTTTTTCTGTGTCCCTTTAATTTCCATATAAGTTTTATAATCAGCTTTCAGTTACTGCAGAGAAGCAAGCTCAGATTTTAAAAGGGATTGTGTTGAACCTATAGGTCTATTTGGAACAAGTATTGCCATCTTATAATATTAAATATTGTGATCAATGAGTATGAGGTGTCTTTCTATTTATTTCAGTCTTTTAATTTTTTTCAATAAATTTTGTTTCAGAATATAAGTTTTGCTTTTTTTGTTAAATTCATTCCTGGGTATTTTTCTTTTTGATTATATTATAAATGGAATTATTTTAAATTTTCATTTTCTACTTGTTTATTACCACCCAATCTTCCTCCACCTCATTCTGCCTCCTTGGTGCTATGTGGCAGTGGAGATTCAGCTCTTCATGGGGCTTCACTGACATCAGATTAGGAAGAAAGAGGAGTGCTTACTAGCCCTAGTTTGTACACTTTGTTCTGCCTTGTTGATATTGAGTGGGTGTGGAGGCTCAGCTCTCCACCTCTGGGGTGGGGTTGAGGGTAAAGGCTAATGATGACCTCTTTAATCCTTATTGCTGCTGGGTAGAGGTGGAGGTTTACTTCATGTCTGCATGCTTCTGCTTAGCTGACTCAGTTTCTGGATGGACCCATTGACAGTATCCTCGTGGAGGAGTCAAAGCACTGCCTGCTTAATTTCTTCAGGCAGGGGTGGAAGTTAAGTTTCCTGCTGGGTCCCACTGGCACCACAAAGTGAGAGAATCTCATCCCCTCTACCTCTGCCTGGTGAGAAATGAAAGATTAGCTTTCTGCTTAGAGGATGTAAGATTAGCTCCCTGCTTGGCCCTGCTGACTTCACCCACTGCAAGATAGTTTCACTTGCTTTTTTGGGATGGGGGTGGAGGGAGTGAGGTGGGTTTGAATATCAGCTGGGTATATGACTGTGTTTTCTTTCCATTGTTGTTTAGCTAGAGTAAGGTTAGTCCACCCTTTTCCACATCCTTTGGCTATGAGAAACAGACTTTTCATGGAGGGTTTTTTTTTTTTTCTATTGTTGCTGGTTCTAGGTTGAAGAATTCTGGAGAGTCTTGTGTAGGATATATGAGGGGCAATCAGCAAACTCAAGGAATACACTACCATGTCCTGTGGTGTTCCTCAAGTCTCATGGTCCTTAGGAAGCCTGCTTTCTTTACACTTCCCAGACTCTTCTTGTGCTTATAGTTGTTATGTTCAGGACTTTTTGTTGTAAGTGACAGGACCTAGGGGAATGGAATGACTCCATATTGGTGGAATAGGAAGTTATCTCTTCCATTTTCTAGGAGAAAACATTTAATTACAACTTCACTATTGGTAGGCATCAGGACCAGAAAGGGGGAAAATATTTTTTTACTAAAATGCCTCATCTGACTGTTAACTCATAGAACTCCAGGACTGAAGGGGTTCTTAGATAATCTAGCCTCATTTCACAGTGGGAAAACCAAGGCTCAGAAAGTTGATAAGGATGGCTCTAAATCACACAGAAAATAAGAAATTGTACCAGAACTATTGAAACTAGAACTATTGTACCAGAACAGTAGAAACTAGGCATCTAAGCCCTTTTCATTAAGCCACAATTGCCACTCTCATCTAAGTTCCTTATTACCTTTGAATGTCAATAAAAAAAAAAACCCTCATTTGTGTTGTTTGTCTTAGGTTGTAAGTGATCAGAGTGCACTTATATTTGAATCAGGCTTGACATGGCACCAGGAAGAAGAATGTGCATAATCATTGCTATTTTGATGATGATGAAAGAGACACATTCAGGAGAAAGGAAGAAAGAAGTACAAAGCCTTATTTCCTTTCCAATATCAGTTTAAGAAAGCCATTTACTAATCATCAGGCGATTCATCAAAACCAAAGTCATCAGGGAAATTTCCAGCATTCCAGCCTTGTGTATGTACAGCTCAGAGTTCACTACTGTCCACATTTCAGAATCCTTTCATTTAGTCTTTATGATGGTGAGGTTTATTTTTTTAGGTGAGGATCCTAGACCCTTTCTAAGATGAGATCAGAGATGAGACCCTTTCTTAGAGATCATAAGAATCTTGAACTCTTACATAAAAGTCTTTATGCGTTCCCATAATATTTTCATATTCATTACCTCACTTGATCTTGAGAGACTGGATGTGAGTCTGGTGGCGAGGGACTTTTATTTTTTATATATCAGATGGGGATTGTAAGGTTATTTCTATTAAGTGAAAGTTCTGAGGTCATAAAGAGAAGAAAAATGTTAGTGTGAAAGCTGGAACTAAATTTTAGCCACCTGACTTTTCACTGCAGTTTGATGTCATATAAAAGAGAAAGTGGGGCTTCCCTGGTGGCACAGTGGTTGAGAGTCCACCTGCTGATGCAGGGGACACAGGATCGTGCCCCGGTCCGGGAAGATCCCACATGTCGCGGAGCGGCTGGTCCCGTGAGTCATGGCCGCTGAGCCTGCGTGTCCGGAGCCTGTGCTCTGCAATGGGAGAGGCCACAATAGTGAGAGGCCCACGTCCCGCAAAAAAAAAAAAAAAAAAGAGAAAGTGAAGCAGACATGCCCAGAATCTTAATTTCTTAGTGTTTACCAAATCTTCTGAAACAGTCTTTCTGAGTGACTTGGTTCAACCTGGACAATTATTTCCTGTCTTGCTATTGTGACAGCTAGAGCAAATCCATTTGAAGTGTCATCAACATTGCAAAAAACTAGTCAATATTTTAACGAAGATACCCTTGAAAATTACTATAAATAACAGCAAGTCACTCTTTGAGGGTAGAGCTTGCCATGAAACACTACCAACTGATGAAAAGTTCACATCAAAAATTTTAGATTACAGTTCCTAGTAACTAGTAATCTACCACTTGAGGGATTTGAGCTCAGTTGCAGTGTATTAAAGAAAAAGTCAGCAAAAGATAAAGAGAGACAGAGACTGAAAGACCAACAGAGATATAGAGAAACAAAGGCAGAGACACATACAGAAGCTAGGGACAGAAAAAGCAGAGAGTTGTGAAATATGTCAAAGAAAGGAGTAATTAAGGCAACAAACAATGCTGAAGAGCAGAGAGAAAATAAGAATGAGTGAAGAGGAAGAAAAAGAGATGGTGAGAAAAAATGTTGGAAGAAAGGGTTGCAAGGAATTGGAACTAACAGGGAAAAGGAGTATGTAAGAAACAGGAAAGATGGAGAAGGAGGAGGAAAATATTTTTTAAAAGTAAGAGATCTGGGCTTCACTGGTGACGCAGTGGTTGAGAGTCCGCCTGCTGATGCAGGG
>NW_020173920.1:0-107595 GCF_003031525.2 Neophocaena asiaeorientalis asiaeorientalis
TTTTTTTTTTTTTGACCTTTTAGAAAGCATATCTGAATGCAAGGGCATGAGTCTGATATTATTTAAAGAAATGACCTTAAATCATCTCTACTTACAAAATATGAAAGTAATTCACATATTTTGATACCTTAAGTATTCATTTTAACAAACTACATCTAATAGGCTTCGTATTGTGTTGTAGTTGCCTGAGTTCACTCAAATATTTGAAAATTTCAGGTAATGAGAATATATCTTTGTTTCTCAGACTGTGAAATGAATATTAAAAATCAGTCGCTTTGGACAGGGGGAAACGAGGATATAATTCCAAGGTTTTTTGTTTGTTTTTTTTTTTTGCGGTACGCAGGCCTCTCACTGCTGTGGCCTCTCCCGTTGCGGAGCACAGGCTCCGGACGCGCAGGCCCAGCGGCCATGGCTCACGGGCCCAGCCGCTCCGCGGCATGTGGGATCTTCCCGGACCGGGGCACGAACCTGTGTCCCCTGCATCGGCAGGCGGACTCCCAACCACTGCGCCACCAGGGAAGCCCCATGATAGCTATTCTTTTAACACGTTTTTAAGTGCACAACACTCTATTGTTAATTATAGACACTATGTTATACAGCAGATCTCTAAAACGAGTTCTATTCCTTGACCTTGACACACATGTCCCTTTGATGACAACCTACTGAAACTTGAGGTTCATTTGGATTTTTTCACAAATCCCCTATCTCCACATCCACATATTTCTTCTTGAACCTCTGAGTTCCCATAGCTTCCTGTCCTAGGGTACCTTAGCATACTCTTACTTTTACTATATACTATATAGTATATGTCTTATAATAAAGGCCTTGAGGCCTTGCACTAATTGTTCACTCATCCTGGAATATTTTCTTCAGTTCTTTCTGGTTGACTCTTGTCATCCAAGTCTTAACTTACATTCTGCCACAGCCAAGAGATCTTCTCTGACCATACGAGGTAAAGTCACCTCCCAGTCACTGGCTGTTCTATCATCGCGTTTTACTCCCTAGCACTACTTAGTGTATGTCTCCCTCATTAAAATGTACACTCCCTGTCTGCTGACACCTTGCCTACATCATGCACTACTGTATTCACAGCCCTTTAGAATGGTGACTGGAGACAACAGATGCTCAATAAACATGTGATGACCGAATTAATCCTTTTGTCTCCATGGATTTTTCCATTTTGTTGGACAGTGTATTAACCTGAGAATATGGTTGCCTCTGTTTCATCTTCTTATCTTCTGTGATATCTGATACATGGTCTTGCACCCAGGAAAGGCTCAGGTTTTTTTTTATTAATAGAATTGTATTAATGTGGCTGGAAAACTGGTAGATAACTGGAACCGTTACTCTAACTCTGTTTGCAAAAAGTAGTTTCTGTTGTAACATCATTTCATTTGCTGAGCACTTGGTTAAATGAAAAATAGAGAAAGGAAGAACACAATTGTAGTATGCTAGCTTAAAGAAATCCATATCAAGGCAAACCAATTGTATTCCCAAAGGAAACTTGATTTAATTTCTTTCTAAAAAATTGTCCGTATCTACATATTCAACTGCAATATAGCAAATGGTGTGATTATTTAAATAAAAGATATTTAAAACCAGAGTTCTTGTAAAAAAATCTAAAAATATAATTACACACTTTTTAATATAACTAGGGGCTTTTCTGTATAGACGTGCTCTGGTCCACTAGTAATATAACTTTGCTACTAATAATTTTTTTTTTTTTTTTATAAATTTATTTATTTATTTTTGGCAGTGTTGGGTCGTCGTTTCTGTGCGAGGGCTTTCTCAAGTTGCGGCGAGCGGGGTCCACTCTTCATCGCGGTGCGCGGTGCGCGGGCCTTTCACTGTCTCGGCCTCTCTTGTTGCGGAGCACAGGCTCCAGACGCGCAGGCTCAGTAGTTGTGGCTCACGGGCCCAGTTGCTCCGCGGCATGTGGGATCTTCCCAGACCAGGGCTCGAACCCGTGTTCCCTGCATTGGCAGGCAGGTTCTCAACCACGAGCGCCACCAGGGAAGCCCTACTAATAATTTTAAAGTGTCAAATTGTACATAATGCTTTAATTGACATAAGCTATTCAGAAACACAACACTGTGACTTAAATGAAGTAGATAAAAGCAGATTTCTAAAAGGTTTAGTTTATTTTTATATGAATTGGGGAGTAAATCAAGACAATGTATTATTCTTGCAACATAAATTGGATTGAATTAGAAATAGACTTGCTACTTTGAAATGAAATTTACTACCAAATTAGTATTAGTTACAATGTGGGGACCAGGAGGGACTCTAGAAGTCATTCAAATGAGGTTAGTTAGATGTCCAGACTCAAGCCTCTACTTCTTAGTCTAAGGCTTACTCCAAAATGTTAGCTTGCTGACTCTCATTTTTATCTTAAAGAGTACCAAGTGACAAACTTCTGAAACAGGTAGCCAACAGTGTTAGAAGCTAGTAGGTTTTGGCTTATCAAATTTTAAAGTATCCTTTATATTCAAAAAGGATGGACAACTTTTAATAATACATTTCAATTAAATGAATAATATTAAAATCATACTTAGCTCTGCAAAAATCTTTCCTTGATTATTTGTGAGGCACTTGTGGATTTAACACTGCTTTCTTTATGAAATTTAGTAAGATTTGTATTGTGTATGCTGAATGACATTCTGGTTATTAGAATGCAAATTAGCAAAGAAGGAGTTAGGTGTACTGCTTTAGTGTACATATTAGTTAGGATTATTTCAGTCTCAAATGGCAGGAACTTAACTCAAATTAGCTTATACCAAAAAAAAAAAAAAGCTCACTGGCTGGGAAGAATAGGGTAGTTTAGAAGCTAAAAGGAAAAGCTATAGAAAAACAAAGCATCTAGGGCAGGAATTATGCACTCCTCTTTGCTTATTTTTCCTTAACTTCATTCTGCAAAAGGTTTCATTCTTCATATTTTAAATAAGACATACCCCCTGGCAGCTCTCATATCATTTCCTCTCAGTTAAGCAACCCATAAAAGGAGGTGGGGACTCCTTTACTCTAGGTTCTATCAATATTAAAGAAGATCTTGAATTGGCACAGCTTGGGGCACTTGGCCACAGTGGGAGATAGGGGAATCTTGCATCAGGATTATAAGATTGACATCCTCACAAGAACCACATGCAACTTGGGAAGTGTGATTTCCCCAGAGAAAGGATGCTAAATTTTAAAAGGATGTTCAATTAAAAAGAAATTTTCCCCCTAGAGTATTTTTGATAACGGTATCTGCCAAGATAATCTCTCATGAGTTAGTCATTTCAGAGATGGCATATATCAAATTCCAGTACTGGCCTTATGTATGGAAGTTTTCAAAGACTGAAATATTGTAAAAATGAATATTGATGAAGGCGCAATAAGATGGGCCCTCATCTAACTCTGGTGGTAGTGTAAATTGGTAAAACCTTTTGTAAAGCAATTTGATGTGTTACGAAGCTTGAAAGTATTTCACACTCTTGAATCCAGTAATTCCATTTGTAAAAGTGAATTCTAATAAAATAATCACAATGTGGATAGACTTTTATATGCAACATTTGTAATAATTCTGAAATAAAATAAATGTTGAGAAAAGTTGATTTAGTTAAATATAAATATATGATGGGCTAATATGTAGATTACATGATACCCTCTTCACATGATTTTGCTAATATGTTATGTTTGCAAGGTTGAAGGGAAACAAATGCCCTTATGAACTGTTGGTAAGAATGTAAATTGATGCAATGTCATTGAGAGGAAATTATAAATTTTATAATCATGAAAACGTATACCAATATTAAAAATGCAAATATAGCCTAGCAAATTTATTTCTAAGAGTTTATCCCATTGATAGTCCTGTACATACCCAAAGAACATTCACTGCAATAGAAACGTTTATTCGCAATAGAAAATATTTGAAATAAGTTAAATGTCCACCAGTAAGGGACATATTTTTAAAATGCAGCACTTAAAAAGAAATGATCGGGGCTTCCCTGTGGGTGCAGTGGTTAAGAATTTGCCTGCCAATGCCGGGGACACAGGTTTGAGCCCTGGTCTGGGAAGATCCCACAAGCTGCAGAGCAACTATGCCCGTGCACCACAACTACTGAGCCCACATGCCACAACTACTGAAGCCTGCACGCCACAACTACTGAAGCCCGTGAGCTTAGAGCCCATGCTCCACAACAAGAGAAGCCACCTCAGTGAGAAGCCCACACACCGCAACGAAGAGTAGCCCCTGCTCGCCGCAACTAGAGAAAACCCGCGCGCAGCAACGAAGACCCAACGCAGCCAAAAATAAATAAATTTATTTATTTTTAAAAAAGAAGAAATGATCTATATCTCTTTTCTTTGAAGTGTAGTTGATTTACAATGTTTATTCATTTCTGCTGTACAGCAAAGTGATTGTTATACATATATATACATTCTTTTCTATATTCTTTTCCGTTATGATTTATCATAGGATATTGACTATAGTTCTCTGTGCTATACAGTAGGACCTTGTTTATAGAATGGTCTACATCGTTATCTGCAAAATATATTCTATAAAAAAAGCAAACAACATCAAACGCTACTATAGTAGACGCTACTATAGACATCAAACGCTGCATCTACATCTACTATAGACATCAAACACTGTCTATAGTAGACTCTCACTTATTTAATATTTTATGAATATGCTTGCATGAAATAGATACAGTTGTGTGGTAGACATGACTAGTATTCACTTATATCCAGTTCTCTTTTCCTTCTTGGACATACAGAAGATTATACTTTCCAAACTTCTTGCATTTACCTAGAGCCACGAAACTAGTTCTGGCAAATAAAATGTGACTGGGAGTGACTTTTGAGCTGACAAAAATGAAAAGCCCTCTTAACACTCACCAGTCTCTCCCTCTGTGTTCAAGCAAGGGTCTTGTGTTGAAAACGTGAGCCACAAGATAAAAACAGTTTGGGTGGCTGGCACATATAAAATATCTGCCTGAGGGTAACCAGGACTGGCAAGAAGTTTGTAGGAACAAAAAATAAGTGCTTACTGTGTTAAACTATTATGGATTTTGGGTTTTCTTTTTTTTTCTTTAATTTTAAAATAAAAGCTTTAATTTCAAAATTTTCTAGTTGCCTTTTTACTAGAGGCACTGTAATTCATCATTCAATGTAGGACACTTAAAAAAATTATATGTAATTTACGTATAAGTAAAATACAGACATCTTAAGTGCATAGCTCTGTGAATATTTACATGTGGGTGCATCTATGTAACTGCCATCCAAAACAAGGTAAGCTCACTTAATTATGCTGAGACAAGAGGCATAATCAGGACTGATCGCCTCCTTGTGAAAAGATTATTTGGGGTAAGAATATTATCAGTGATATATTGTATGACATCAGGAAACCCATTGCTGCTCTTACCATTCCTGGTGATGATAAGTTTGAATGCTTGGTTAAGGGGTACATAACCAAATTTGAACTTTTGCCTGTAAGCCCCATCTTGCCCAATGTAGAAATTTACTTGAGGCACTTTCAAGTACATTAATTCCATTCAGCGAATTGGCATTTAAAAAACGTCCTCATCTCCTTTCTCTTCTGCTCCCTTAGGGCTGGGAATCTTTGGAGAGATAGCCACTTCCACTTTTGTCAGTTCACAGGCTTTTTTCATGCAACCCCGTAAGCAGGCTGTGCACCCTGTAAGCGGGAATCGTGGAGAGTGCGGAGCAGAGTTCAGCTGTCAAATGGCGCCGTGGAGTTGATTTGTAGTCACTTCTCTATCATTAATTATAATCATAGCTGTACCCTTTTCACTGGTATTGTGATCTCACGGCAGGTTTCTCGTTAATACTTTATTCCTGTATGCACCCTCAGGGCACAGCATATTGTCCTCCAGGTGTGGAGGTGTGGAAAATTGCTGGCAGGTAACAAGAAGGGTGCAGACACCCTGCTTCGTTTATCAGGCACCCAAGCCTGTCCAGTATGAAGTTGTAAATGGACCCAGCCCTCTGTGTTAGCAGGGAGAACTCTCCTCTGAACCACGCACCACCAGACCCCACAGGTCTCTTGTGATTGCTCCAACTCCATCTTCACGGCCCTGGCTGTAATTCTGCTCCAAGAGGCAAACACAGCTTCCAGGTCAGGGGCAGACGTTGATACAACTCCCTGAAGAGCGGGAGCTCCTTCAAGGGCAGGTGCTCCCTCCTCAGGAGGAACAACCCCTTCAAAAGACATCTGTTTATCAGAACATTCCAGAGGTAGTTCCCCCTTGTCCAACTTTGATTTTCTTCTCGATGGGGATAGGATCCTGGCCTCCTCGGCTGTGGCAGGAATGTTTTTTTGATGAGGGTAGGCATGTTCACAGAGTCCTTTAGATCCGTCTAGTTTCAGGCCTTTGGTGCTTAGTTTTAACTGCTGGCACCAAGCGCACACAACGTCCCTGTGAATCAGGTTGACAGGTGGCAGTATAGAAGGTAAAGGAAGAATCGGCATTGTCTTCTGAGGTTTCACACTGTCACAACATTGTGGCATTTTTCGTGGACAGCAATTACTGTTATCTTTTATAGATCTTTTTCTTTTGGTCCCCTTCGCTGAGTTTTCTAGTATATCTGGTTTACTAGAAGCCCCCTGTCCCTCTTCGGCATCTACTGATGTAAGTTGGAATTTGCAACTCATATATTCTTCCTCTGCCTTCTTTGTGGAGTTGCACTCCTGGTTGTCTGCACTCTCCATGCTCAGAAATTTCAAGGTTGATAAAACGGAGACTCTCCTTACTTCTTCATTTCGTGTTCTCTTTATCACAGAAAAAAACGTAGTCTATTCTAATTACCATAAGCAGTTCATTCGGGAAGCCAAATGTATTTAAAAGTGGCTTTACTGTTGTAACATGTAGACTGCAGATTGTATAATGACTCATGCAACAGAAGTGAATTTTTTTTTCACTTATCAATTCATGGAGGTTCTGCACTAACTGTAATGATGGAGGTCGCCATCTCTTTCTTCGTCTAGTCATTCAGGAACTCAAGGTGATCATGTTTGTAGTCTCTTTTCCCTGTGGCTTCCAAAGTTTTCTTGGATATTAAAATTCAGCTGAAAGAAGGGCAAAGATCACAGAGAATGGCATGTGGGAGGTTTTTATGGGAAGGCCTGGAGGTGACACAATACACTTTTACTTATTGGCTAGGAACTTATCACAAGGCCATACCTTGTGTATGCCAGTGTAGTGATTTGGCTGTGTGCCCAGGAAAAGAGGAAATTAATTTTGTTGAACACAATTTTTCTGCCAGGGATGGAGGGACTTACTTTTTATTATATATTCAGTGATTACGCTTTGAACTTAAAACAGTGGGCATATTTTACTTTTGGGTCAAAATAATCACAAAATGACATAAAAAAATGCTCTTGATATATTTTTTGCTTTAATTTTGTGAGGTTTTTCTTTTTTTGCTATTTTTAAAGTTAAATGCGTGCCCTTTATAGAAAATGTAGAAAGTAAGATAAAAATAACTAAGCAGAAGTTATCCAGTAACCACCATGATCCCACCATAACGATCTTATGAGGGTAAATGAAATTATAATCCCTATTTTATAATTGAAGATGGTAACCCCCAGGGACTGTAATAAACTTGTCATATTTAGGAAGTGGCAGAGCTTAGGGGAAAGAAGAGCCAGGGAAGCTTTCACAGAGGAGGATATAAGGAATTTTGCATTTCTAATTACACTGGGAGAAGGAATAAAACTAGAGAAACATGTAAGGCAAGGGAAATAATGCAATCAGTTTTACATATTTTATGTTTGAAGTACAAATTAAATATCTACGTGTAGCTGTCCAATAGGCGGTATGAACCCGGGTACTAGAAAGAAGACTGGTCGGGATATTGAGATTTATGTGTCACAATGACAGAGGTTCGAGGCGCTAGTATTAAAGGTCATAGATAGAGTTAAGAAGAGGCAGAATCCTGAGCTACAACACAATTTACAAGTTAGATGTTTTTTGTGATTGTTGAAGGCTAGAATTGGTTTTTATTTCTTTTCTTGATGCTTTGGTCTGTTTCCCTGAAGAGCTCCCATTGGAACAGTTAGAGTTGGATGCAGCATGAGACGCTGGCCAAGATTCTAAGTGGTGAAGGTGGCCTGATATTAAAAACATCCAGGTGTTCAGCCCTACTAGCCCCAAGGTTGTTATTCTTAACTATTGTGAACATCTGTTCCTATAAGTATCAAAAGACAGAGAACTTGGAGAACTTATTTTCCTTCTGGCTCTGTTACTAATTAGCTGTATGAGTTAGGAGAAATTACTTTTCCACCCAGGGTTCTGATTTCCTCATATCAAAAATGAGGAGACTAGGCTAAATAATCTTTAATTACCTTCCAGCTCTACAACCCCAAATCTATGATGAGTCATAATTATTCTAAACTTCCTAAACTTTATACTCCCTTCTGCTTTTATAGAAATTATTACTTTTCATTCTAGATATGTAAATGCAACCTTATGTAGATAAGGTTATCTACATCAGTGTCTCATCACTCCTATTAGACCATAACCACCATAGGTTAGAAAAGCAACAATTATCTCTGTGTCTTCCTTGGTATCTAGTACAGAATCTTGCACAATATAAATTCAAACAAGGAACAAAGACACATTTTTAAACTGAAAACTTGGTGTGGTGTGCGGACTTTTCTGATGATAACGTGCTAAAGTTTGAATCCATGATCCTGAAAAGCATATTCTAGAATCATTGGACTTAAAGCATAATGCTTCCTGGACAATTGTAGAATAAGGTTTGAATAGCCCCACAGTATTTCTCATGCCTACGATACTAATGTATAAAAAATTCTCTGAAAGATATACCTCAAGTAACTTGGAGAATTTTCCCGATTACATATTGCGCTTAGGGTGGCAATGTTCACTTATATTCACTCCTTGGAACCTTGGCCGTACACTGCTTTGACAGCTTGTCAGCAGTAAATCTAGTCAAGGAGGGTTTTCCCTTTGGAAAACGTCACACAGCTTGTGTCGCTTGTGAGGAAGAAAGGAAAATATAGCAAACTTACTTCATCCAATTAACAAAGACGTGTAGGTTGTCTTGTGCAACTGGGCAAGTGACAATGGAGGAAGTTAATTTTATGGTCTGTGAAAGCCTCTCATTTGTGGTGACAAATTCAGGAACTCCAAAGAATAAACTCTCTTCAAACCATTTCCAATTTCTTTGCTTTGATAATTGTGGCAATGAAAAAAAAATCTCTTTCCTTGTGTAAGTAGGAATGGTTCAGTATTTGTATCAACACATTAGACATTACTCAATAATTCATAATTTGTCAGCATGGATCTTAATAGAATATTTAGGTTTATATCTTCCTCTTTGGCATTTAGACCTGTTGTATGGTGTTACACAAAAGGTATTAAACCTTTAGTTGTAAAAATGTGGGAATAAGTATAAAATCTAATACTTCTAGGGTGTGAATGCAAGTTAGTTCACTGTATAGTGGCTCAGTTTTCTCATACATAAATGATTTTAATAGTCTAATATTTTTATTGTCATAAGATCATTTTGAGGATCTCTGTATAACCATTTGTGAAGTTGTAAAATTCAAAGTGTCATATCAATATAGATGTATATACGGTTTTGCCACATTACTATTGTCAGTGAAATATTGCTCCCAATTAGTTGCAATCACTTATGAAATAGAATCTTACATCTTTACTGTGGTTAATGAGCCATTTTCACGCAGATGTGTACTAAGAATTTTGCCATACTTTATGATCAGGCATTATTTTTACCCATTTTACTGATAAGAAAAGTGAGATGCAAAAGTCTTCAGAGACTTTTCTCAATAATACTAATCAAGTCTCAAAATTCTGTGGTACTTTAATCCAAATCTACTATTTTCTGCTTCTACCATGCTATTTTAAATAGGGTCATTGAGGGACACCATCGGTTCAGATGATATTTGGGCAAATCCCTGAATGAAGGGAGGCAGTAAGCCATACTGAGGTGTGGGCAAAGGGCACTCCAGGGTGAAGAAACAGCAAATGGAAAGTTCCTGAGTCAGGGAAGAATTGTTGTCTTCAAGGAATACCAATAAGTCTAGTCTAGCGTTACTGAAGTCAAATGAATGAAAAAGTAGAAAGAGAGAAAGTCAAAGAAGTTGTCTGTGAAATCCACAGACCAAGTAAGTGTTTGAATTATATTCTAAGAGTGGTGAAATGCCATTGATGTCTAAATAGGGAAGCAACATGATCTATCTTATATTTGAAGTAGATCATTCTAGCTCTTGTGTGGAGCATGCGGCCTAAAAGTGAAAGCAGGAACAATACTTGCAGGATAAGGGTAGACTAGAGCTTGGACTAGGATGACAGAAGTTGGGATAATAAAGAATAATCAGATTTGGATGATATTTTTGAGTAATACCAACAATTATATTTATTTGTTGAAAGTAAGGATTGAGAGAAAGTGTAATAAAAAATGTCTCAGGTTTTTGGCCTGAGCAACAGTGCTAATGGTGGGGGAGACTTAGGAAGAAGTGAGTTTGGAGGTAGAAAATCTTTGGGCTTTCATATATTAAGTTTGAAGTGCTTAGACAGCCAAGTGAGGAGGTTGAATAGTCATACAGATGTAACTGTTCTGAGCTCAGATAATAAAAACAACAACAAAGAAAAACTCATAACCCTTGCTACATGCCATTAGCTCATGTAATGGTTGATATTGCTTTGTGTAAGAGGTCTGGCTTCAGGGTGTCAGAATACCTGAGAAATCATAGCTTAAGCAAAGAAGCTATCTAATAACCCCATATAACAATATACTTTCAAGGACTTGGTTCCAAGTTGGATTGTTTTTGATGACACTGAGTATCTAGACTTCTACTAATTTCTGTTCTGCCATGCTGAACATGTTGATTTTTTTCTTTAAGCTTATTGTCTGATGGCCACATCAGCTTCAAGAAGTAAGCTTTCACATTTGCATTCAAGGCAGGATGAATGGGCCAAGCCAAGCAAGCAGGGGCTTTTCTTTATCAGAGAGGAAATTCATCCCTGAGGGGGCTCTGATCAGACTGATGTATCCTTATTTTTTATTGGACTAATTTTTTATTTTTCCAAAGAATTAATGGAAGAAATTACCTCTTTTCACTTTCCTTTCACTGCTTTTAATCAGGGATTTACAGTTGATATCTTATGGGAGGCAACTAAGAGGGAAATTATGTATCGGGTTAAAACATAGAGTTGAAAACACTAAATCAAAAATGACAGTCACAATCTCTTACCATACCCTACGGAGTGTATTTGTGGTTAGTGGATACATGTGTATGGATATGTGATTACATGTGTTTGTGAGTATCACTTAGAAATTACTTTTAATGAAATGCCTCAAAACTCTGGAAACAAAATTAGAGTAAACCGTACCTTTATCTCAAGATTCATATCACACAACTGATCTTTGCCAACTTCCCTGTTACAGGAGAATATTAACAGCAGAAAAATCTATAGATAACAATTAAATATGAAGGTACCTGCAGTTTGTTTTGTAAGAGATGTAAGACACTGGAGATACCAAGATAATTTTTTTCCTCGATATAATCACTATTAGTTGTAATTTGTTTTAACTGCATACTTCTCTTGCTTTCCAAATTAGGCATTTTAAAATTAAAAATTGATTCTGTAAAAGTCATCACCATACGGTAAATGTGGCTCTTTTGCCTCAGCTGCTTTTATAACCAGGGAAGCAAATAGCTAAGTTAATAAGGAAGCTTAAGGAGGAGGGAAATTTTCAAAGAAAAGTAATTAGAAGCAGTTCCCTTTGGACGTGTTCCTAATATTTAATACAGGAAACCTTCAGTGATGTTTTAAGGTTCACAGAAATTATCATGATATAGGGAAGCTCGATATCAGACTTAGCATAGAACTTTTCACATAGTAGACAGAATGTATGTTACTGATTTTTTATTACAGTCAGCATGATATATAGCAAATGGGTTGATTGGCATTTTAATATTTCTTCTGCTGTTTTTGGCATGCTACTCATGGCATGATATTCTTGTCTGATGGCCTTGTCACATTCTGAAGTTCAGAGAGGTGAATTAATTGGTTGAGGTCACTCATTAGCAGAACGAGAAAAAAACTTCATTCTCTGACCCTGAGGTCAGCATTGAGGTTGGTAAAAGCCAGCTAATGATGTTTTTCCTGCTCAAGATTTACCTGAATATTAGGTCATTTTGAAGAATGATTTTGAGGATAAAGAGGCTCCAAAAGAGGGTTGCCCATTCTCTTAGCTTGGCATCTTTTTTGAAAATCAACACAGCTGCATGTTTGGGTCTATTTCTGGATACTCTAATTTGTCCCATTGATCCATATATCTGTCCTTAGGCTAATACTCCATTGTTTTGATTATTATAGTATTATTGTAAGTTTCAAAGTCTGGTAGTGTAGGTCATACAAGTTTGCTTTACTTTCACATTGCTTTCACTATTCTAGGTCATTTGCATTTCTGTTTTTAAAATCAACTTTTCAATTTCTATAAACAAGTTTTCTAGACTTTATATTGAGATTTCATTGACTTTATAGATCACTTTGAAGAGATTTTACATTTTATTAATATTGATGCTTCCAATCCATGAATGTGTAATATTTCTCTATTTAGGTTTTTGTTGATTTCTGTAATTCTCAGTAGCTGAAGAACACTGTCTACCAAAAAAAAAAAAAAAATCAGGCACTCTAACCTATAGATTAAGACACTAACTTCTGCTTAAAAATTCTGTGGTAACTCTCACTCTTTTTCTCTGCTATAAGCAGGGGTATATTGCAACTATTTGTGATGTGAAACAATCACTGGTTTTCAAGATATCTACACACATAAAGTAGGCTGAGAAAACTGCTCAAATCTCAGGAAGGTGATGTTCTTCTAGACAAAGGCTGCTCCCACAGCCTGTTTCCTGGAATGAAAACTCATATGGAGCAGAGACAAAAAAAAGCCACAGCAGCCAGAGGCTGTGAATAAGAAAGTTTATTATTGTAAATCACTGAAGTTTTGGTGCTGTTTGTTACATAGCAAAGCTGACTGTTATACAAAAAGTGGTACCCGAAATAAATGCTGCCCTAACAAAATACCACAAACTATATCATTAGAAATGTGTAGCAGGTCAGTGATGGAAAGTTTTTGGAGTGTGGAAAAAATGTCAATAAATATCAGTGGAGGTAAAGATTTGGTACACTTAAGGTATAGAGAACTTAGGCAAACAATGTACTGAATAAATTTGTGGATTTAGGGGAATGGGTTTTGTGATACATAATTTTACTATGGGTTTTGTTTACTAGCTGTGTTAGGCAAGTACTACAAGACAAGAACTACTACATGTGCTTAGAAAAGAATTGGTCCATTTGTAGGCAGGGATGTAAGGGAAAAAAGAACCCAGAAATTCTCAATCTTGCAAAGCTAAGATTTGCAACTCCTACTCATGTCCAGTAGGTTAAAGAACAAACAGAGAAATTATTCAAAGAATCAGACTCAGTCTCAAGGCATAAACCAAATCGATGTTATAGCCACGATTCCCTTTGTTAAGATAACTCTATAGTTTAATATGGACCTTAATACATCTTTTTAGCTGGACATTATGGCTCCAGAAGAAGGGATTAAAAGTGTTCTTACAAAGAAGTTTTTGGTATAGAGAGATACAGTATACGAAAAGTACTGTAGATGTGGATAATAGTGCAAGCAATTGACTGAAATCAAACCTGAATTAAGAGAGATTGTGACTTTCTGATGTGAAACAACATTGGTTTTCAAAATATCTGCAGGAATAAAGTAGGCTGAAAAACTGCTCGATTTCCAAGGAGGTCATGTTTTTCATTGCATTCTTTAGATTTGGACAAGGAGGAAACTGAAAAAGAAAGGAAACTTCTGAGGGAGACTAAAGAATCATGGAGAATAATAAGCTGTGAAGTCAGTTATAGGAAGCATGACCGGGCCCAATCAAGGGCACATTACCAAGCTTCAAGGTAAGAAGTTTAATGATATTTGCCCAGTGACCTCTAAGCAGTTTTCTTTCTTCCCTGTTTTAGCATGAGGTATGCATTAGTGTGTGGGGGGGAGGGGAAAACTTATCTTTTTAGTTACAGGTCTCTGGACCAAAATGAGCCATATGTGAATCTGATGTAAAAGTTATTATGAGTCCTAGATTTCAAAGCTGAGCACATGATGGTATGAAATTTTAGGGTATCTTTCTTGGGAAAATAAATAGAATATTTTGCATGCAGAAATGAGAGAAGTAAATATCTGTGATCAAGACAGAAGTCTTTGATAGATAACATTTTTCATAATCCTTAACTTCTTTCTGTAAGAAGCTTATACTTGCTCACCAATTGTTCATTGCCAGTGCCTCCTACGGGAGGAGTTTACATCAACAATGTGCTGACTTGGAGTTTAGCTTGCTTTGGCCAATAGATTATGAGCAAACATGATGCAACTACAGATAATCAAAAGCTCTTAGAGACATAATAAGTTCTTGCCTTCCCTTTTGCTCTTTGGTCTGTTGACCTAAAACAAATAAACTGCCGGTTATTTCTTCAGCAAAAATGGGTTTATTCCAGATCAACACATAATTACAATCCAGAGTCTGCAAACATGGTGAACCACATGCAAGTCCCCCACAAAAATAAATCTTTTAAAGAGGGGAAAAGGAAGTTGGGAGGGCTATAGTAAACAAAGAGTTCACGGCTTTTCATTGCCTGAGTTGCGATCGTCTCTTATTGGCTGGGCTGTTGCCAGGCGAGAAGAGGAAGTCTTTTTTCTTTCTACTGGGCTCTACTATTGTAGGACATGAGAGCTCCCCATTCTGGTCTCCTGACTCTATCTACTTGAGGTTTCTGTTCATTAATTTTTTACATTTCCCCATTTTAATCAAGATTTTTTTCTGATAGCATTGCTGATCAAGAGTTAGGGTTTCTGGTTTCAGGGGCTTTTTGTCCCTCAATGTCAGAAATAGCCTTTCCTAGATATAGTGTCACATTGGAGGGAAAGTGCGCAGATTTGAAACCTATTTTGGTCACATTTGAGTAAAATGGAGGAGTAGAGGAGTAGAACTCGCAGGCACCTTTTCTCTAAAGTCCATAATTTATCAAGATCATAGTCACTGGAAATCATCTGAAGCATTATGTCACCATCAAAGGCAGACAAACTCCAACAGGCCTGGTCCAGATATCTTGGGAAAGCTGTCTTATCAGGTATCACCTGCTTCGATTCTGAGAAATCTTTACTTTCAGATCACCAGATGATGTGCAGGTCCAATCGGGGTTTAGTGTGTTCTTAGGTGTGTCACCTAAGAGCCTAAGAGTAGACACTTGAATCCAAGAGTCTATTCCTTGAATTTGGTGGCACAAGGGTTGGTTAGCAGTGCCTGATGGGGGCATTTTTAGCCAGGTTGAAGATAGTACTTGTTGAGGTGTCTTTTCTAATAGGCAGAATCTCCAGGTTGCAAGGTATGATACTTAAGGTATGCATCTCCTGAGAGTGTACTGTGAAAAGATTGCTCTTGCAAAACATGGTTATTTTTTAAATAGAAGCAATTAGGCCCTCGCAAGATTGAAATATCTCTCCTTTTGTCAGGGGTGCATCAAAAGAGGCAGGAGCCAAGTGCATTGGGTGTCCTGTGACCATCTCAAAGGGTAAGAGTTTATGACTTCCAAAAGGGGTGGATCTAAGATTTAGAGGAACCAACAGCAAAGCCTTTAGCTAAGTGTATGGAGTGCCTCTACAAATTTGGCCAGTAGAGTCTTATTAATGTCATTTGTGCATTCAAGTAAACCAGAGAATTGAGGGTGGTTACCTCACACAAACAGTGAAAGTGTTGTAAAACCGGACAAACAACACAGACTTGTTGAAGCACCTGACAGTAAAATGGGTTCCATGGTCACTGTGAAGTTCAAGAGGAGTTCCCCAGGTAGGGATAATCTTTTCCAAAAGGACTTTAGCCACAGAGGACACAGTAACCTGTCTGCAAGGGAAGGCTTCAGTCCAGTGTGAAAACATGCAGATCATGGCTAAAACATATTTATATCTGTGAGATGGAGGAAGTTGCATGAACTCCATTTGCTAGACCTCAGATGGTCCGTTAGGCAGTTCAAAATGTCCAAGAGCAGCGTGAGCTGGCTTCCTGGGTTGTACTTTGGACAAGTGAGACAAGTGAGGTATGCACTTTTTGCAGCCTTGTAAATGTTTCCCACCAATATTGATTCATGAAGGTGATCATTTTGTCAGAAGACCAATGGCTCCATGCACGTACAGTGGTGACTAGTGGGAATATGAGTTTCCTGTAAAACTGGGCTGTTATTTTGTCCAAACCAGAGCTTTTACCTTTTATCAAACCAACAGTCGTTGAATTTCCAATCTTGATTTTCCTTTTCTGAGGCCAATAATTGAGCTTTTTAAACTAGTTTTTCTAAGTTATGATTTGGGGAAATATCGCTTTGGACCATGACAGAGTTTTGGCTGCTGTTGATTTCTTGAAGTGCAGCATTCCTTGTGGAGGTGTCAGCAAGGTGATTTTCCTTAGCTTCCAGAGAGTCACGTTTAGAATGTCCTGGAACCTTACTAATAGCCAAAGCAACAGGTAAAAGTATTGCATAACACAATTCCTGAAATGAGGCCATTTTAAATTTTATTTCCACTGGAAGTAAGGAGGCCACGTTGCTTCTACAACATTCCAAAATCGTGAGCTACTCTGAAAGCATATCTGCTATTAGTATAAATATTGGCAGTTTTGCCCTTGGCTAAAGTACAAGCCCATGTGAGAGTGGGCCAAAGTAGACATAGGTAAATGTGTTGCCTAAACAACATTAAAAGGAGTTGTGATAGCATACCCAGCACCATATTTGCCATTGTCACTTTTTAAATAAGAACCATCAGTTAACCATGAGAAATCAATTGATGGTAGGGAGGTGGAGGGGAGAGTAGCAGGGTTAAAGTTATTACAACATAAAAGAATTATGTGAAGAGCAGTTAAGAAAAGAACTTCATAGGAGGTGAGGTAGCTGACTGAAAAACGTTGAGTTGATAGGAATTCAGGAGGGCTTCTACTGCATGAAGTACCAAATGGTTAAAGGAGATGCCACAATGATTTTCTTGGTGGCCTTTCCCGAAAGGTCAGTGGCCATTATGGCTCTAAAGCAAGGGGGTATTCCTGCACCACAGGGTCCAGTTGCTGGTTATAATATACCATGACTGATGGTAGTCCCCCTGTTTTGTGTGAGTACACCAAGGGCATTCCCTTCCTTTTCATATACAGAAAGGAAAAAGGGAATCTAATAATTGAGATGTCCAAGGATTTCTCAAACTCTCCTTTAAGGACTTGAAAGCTATGCATCTGGTAATTCCCATAAAATTAGTTCAAGGTTGTTGTTCTTGTGTATAGCATACAGAGGTTTGGCCATAAGACAGAACTTTGGAATCCCATTTCAGCAATAAACAACTAGCCCTAGAAAAACTCACAGTTGACACTTACTTTGGGATTTTGGGAAACTTAGGACACCATGAAGCCTATCTGGGTCTAGGTATAACCCTTGTTCTGATATCAGATGTACTACATATCAAACCTGGGTTTGGAAAAACTACAATTTTTCTTTGGTGACCTTTTGTCCCTTTAAGGCTAAAAGCTTTAGCTAGTGGATTCTGTCTTCCAGGGAGGAGGCTCGAAAAGGAGCTGAAAGAAGCAAATCATCCACATACCTCAACAAAGTAGAACCTCTAGGGAACTTTATATCATCCAGATCAGCCTTCAGGATTTGTGAGAAATAAGAAGGCTTCTCAATAAAACCCTGAGGCATTACTGTCTCAGTGAACTGTTTTTCTCCCCAAAGTGAGGAAAAAAAGGTATCAGCTAGCTTCATCAACTGGAATACTAAAGAATGCACTGCATAAATCAATTACAGTAAAGAATTTGCTTCCAGTTAGTATCTTATGAGGGTTAGGAACAACAGGGTGTCAAGGGGTAACGTTGTTTATTGCTCAGAGATCCTGGACAAACCTTCAACCTCAGCGCTTAGGTTTTCTCACCTGTAAAGTAAGAGTATTACATGGACTAGTACAAGGGATAATGAGGGCTTGAGCCTTGGAGACTTATATTCTTCTATTATGGCTTTTATGCCTTGAAGGGCTTTTTTACTTTTAGGATATTAATTAAATATGGGAAGAGGTTTTGAGGGATCTATTTGAATCTTGATAGGAGGTGCACTGCAAATTTTGCCTCTATCAGTTGAAGATTTTGCCCGTAAGGAAAGTAGTAGTTGATTCAATTGGGGCAAATGATTAGTGTTTCCGGAATCGGATCTAATACCATCAGAGACGGAGTAAGTAAAAGATATCAAAGGGTCATTTAATTCACCTGATCGGCTGCTTTGGTGACTGCTGTAAAATTTCTAGAATGTTTCTCCCTTTTGTGTGAAAGAGATTCTGGCATTATTTTTCTCTACTATGTCTTGGTCTAGTAAATGGATAGGGGCCAAGGAACCAAGGAGAAAAGGGTGAGTATATTTTAAAGGGCCTAAGCAAAAGGGAATCTGTTCAGAGACAGGGATATTTTGAGGTTCATTAGAGATCCCCACTATTTGCATTGTCTTAGTACCCTGAGGCAGGGCTTGTTTTATGGTAGTGGGGTAAAGCACCGGAGTGTGGCTTCACTGTTAATTAGAACTGGAAGAGATTCGTCCCCAATCCTGGAGAAATGTTTCTCCAAGCCAATTAAAAGGGAGGATTGGGAAGAGCCCTTGTAATTCCTCAGAGCCCTGTCACTGAGAATTGAGAAGACATTGGAAAGGCTGGTTAGAAGTTTGGAGGCACCTAAAGCAGTTAAATTTGTAACAATCTCTGTTCTAATGTCCTGACTCTTTGCAATAATAGTAGAAACTTGGTGGCTTTTGGTTTCTTTTATGGACATTCATTTGCTGGAGTTGAAGATTAAGAATTTCAGTTGAGTTGAAGATTAAGAATTTTAGCTGTCTTCCCTTTAGGTGACTCATCTAGAGTGAGAGAAAGCTGATTTGTCAGATTAACTAAATCTGGAGTGGACATAGTTTCCCATCCCATCACGGTCCTTTCTACTAACACAAAATTTCCCAATTCAGCCCATTGATAGACATTGGGTTAAAACATACCCAGCTGGAATCAACATCTGAAGGAAGATCAAATTTTCCTTTAAAATAATCTTAAGTCTATATTGATAGTCATGAATAGGTTCAGATTTTTGTGTGCAAGACTGAATTTTGTTCCAACCAACGGGCTTTGAAAAAACCATAGGAATTGCCTAATGAAGTCACTTAGGGATTGTCTGAGCCTGATCATATAATAAATTAGCAGGCTGGACTCCCAGTTGTAATTCTAGAGATCTTTCAGGATTTTTCCAATTAGTGGTTTTCATCCAATGCTGGGCTTGGACTTTACTGACAAGCATTTGAACTAGCTGATATAAGTCAGAGAAACCAGATCGATAAGTTCGAATGGCTATTAAGTTCTTCAGCAAATCTGTGAGGATCTTCAGTTAGTTTGGGAAATTCTTTGGCTATGGCTCACCATTCAGCTTTAGTCCAAGGAGTATGAGAAATTAAGGGCTTAGCTTCTGGATGTTCAGAAGGCTTAATTTTAAAGAAACAGGTTCTAATAGGTTCACAGGAAAAGGGGATGGGGAGAATTTCAGGAAAAATGGGAGGTTTGGGGAGAGAATTAATACGGGGGAACTGAGGTCATAGAGGAGGTTCAGTTGGCATAGAGAGAAAGGAGAAAAATGGAGCTGTGGAAGAGAGAGAAGCCGGTGCTAGTATTGGAGCCTGGACAAAGAAGCCAGGAAAGAAGGGCATGAGCCTTCAGAAGACATTTTATCTTGCTTTAACTGTTTGTTTGCCTCAGTTAATATCAAAATCTTATTTTGCAGAGAGGCAATTTTAGCCTCCTGATAATGTTGGAAGCTTCAAAATACCAATCAAAATAGGTGTTCCATTCAGTTATGGGATCTTTAGAGTTATGGTTGTCCAAGTCAGTTTTAAGAAAATTAAGTTTCAGGGTTTCAAAAGTTCTCCATCATGGCCATTAGCATTCTAAATTGCCTTTGATCAAATGGACCTTTTAGATATAAATGTTCATAAAGAAGGATCACTGTTTTTAAACATAAAATTAGCTGTGGTCCCTGGGGGAGGGGGCACTCCCTGAAAGTATTTAAAGAATCAGAATCTATTCTCAGAGGTTTTTCTCTAGAGTAAAAGCATAATTTTAAAACAGTCTAAACAGCTCAAACAGTTCAAATAGCTCAAACAGTTTAAACAGCCCACGTGCCTAATACCTGCCAGTTCTAAGGGAACAGTATGTTTGCGGAGGAGCCAGGCCAAAGGCTTCTCAGCACATTTCTAATAGAACAGCCACTATTCCAAAGGAATGGACAAAAGGCTGAACCAGCACAGTTCCACTGAAACAGCCCCTGTTTCAAAAGGAATGGGTTGTAGATTAGACAGTTCCAGCTGGAATAGTATGATTTAGAAATTAGGCTGAGGTGCCAAGTGAGCACTTGTATACACAAAGCCTTACCCAGAAAAGAAAAAACCTTAAACTAGATTCCCCCAAAAAGCCTAAAGAGCTTCATAAGGCAAAGAGGGTGGAAGCTCAGATCCAGGAGAAAAACTTGCCCTTAAACCCCAGGGTTGGTAAGAAAAGCAGAGAGGAACAATGGGTTCACTGTGCTACCACACCCTTTGCTCACCAGCCTCAGAGTCCTTGGGGGTCTTCTCTTGATCCCCATATGGGCCACCAAAATATTGACCTAAAACAAATAGCCTGCCAGTTGTTTCTCCAGCAAAAATGGGTTTATTCCAGATCAATAAAGAATTGCAATTTGGAGTCTGTAAGCATGGTGAGCCATGAACAAATTCCAGCAAAAATGGAGAAGAAATCGCTTTCACAGAGCGGAATGGGAAGTTGGGGAATGCTATAATAAAGTAAGAGTTTATACCTTTTCATTGATTGAGTTGTGATAGTCTCATTGCTGAGCTCTTGGCAGGAAAAAAGAGGAAGTCTTTCTTTTTCCTGTTGGGTTCTGCAATTGTCATAGGGTGTGAAAACTCCACATCTCCATTCTGGCCTCCCGACTATTTAACTGAAGATTCTGTTTATTAATTTTTTTACTGGTCCTCTTGCAAGAGGATGTATCAATACATGGCCCCTATGGGCGAAGAGCCTTCAGCCTAGATTCCAGGATAAGAAAACTCAAGGGACAGAGATGAAGCATATCCACAGACTGGAGCAAACCACAGATGAATCATAGGCCACATGTCCATGGATTGAGAAATAATCCTTTGATTTTGTAAAGGCTACAAATAGAGAAAATGCTCCCATCACAAAACCATTTTTCCCCTTATATTTCAATAGCAAGCAAGATTTTTTTGAGACCCACCATATTTAAGGAATGGAGTTTGTGCTATTTGAAATATATATATATATAAATATATATTTATAATTTGTAATACAATCCAGGACACATATCACCTTAGATCCTATGTAGGAGCAGAAAAAAGAACTCATATTCAGTACTGCAAGAAAAACCTTTTGCAAATCAGTCTCTCTGGACTTCAGATTCTTCATCTGTCAAATAGAAATATAGACCCCGTCCAATAATACTGGAAGATTTTTTCAAGATTCAAAAAGATAAGAAGTGTCAAAATATTTTATGAGACTTAAATTAGCATGCAGATTTTGTTGTGTGAAATTGAAAAGATATATTCTTAAACAACACCGATACCAGGGAGAACCATTTTCTCTTTAAAAATGAAATAGTTGGGGCTTCCCTGGTGGCGCAGTGGTTGAGAGTCCGCCTGCCGATGCAGGGGATATGGGTTCGTGTCCCGGTCCGGGAAGGTCCCACATGCTGCGGAGCGGCTGGGCCCGTGAGCCAGGGCCGCTGAGCCTGCGGGTCCGGAGCCTGTGCCCCGCAACGGGAGAGGCCACAGCAGTGAGAGGCCCGCATACCACAAAAAAAAAAAAGAAGAAAGAAATAGTTCTTTGCATTTAACGTGGAGAATGTGTTTGTTACACACACATTCAAATATACAATTTACACAAGAAAATCACAAAGGAAAGCATATACTTGCACAAATGAAACCCTGAGGTTCTGTGTATTCATTAGCTCATGCCTTCAGTAGAGAACAACTAAATGTAAACAATGAAAATCCTGTGGATTTGATCATCTTTAAATATACAGAAATTGATATTCATACAAAGATTGTTTGCTAAAATTGTTTAATGGTTAGAGGACCAAACTTCTTTCATCACTTTCTGAATATGACTTTAGTTTCTTGGGAGGAAAAATATTGGAAGAGAGGTGAAGTTTTAAATTATACTACTTTTAATCCTTTAGTAACAGTTTATATGCAGTTACAATGAAAAGAGAGACTTTTATTTAAACCTTCATTATGTTGCATCGTGTGAGAGAAGACGATGAGAAGTGAATTCCAGTTATGTGTTGAATACTGAGCCAGTCTAGGTGTTTATGGATATTGGCTCATTTAATTTGCCATTAAGCTTTTTTAAAACATGCGTGGAAATTTTGTAGGCACATCAACCTACTGTATATTTTTATAATGAGAAGATAGAAAGAGTGACAATGCTTTTCCCATCAGGTAATAATTTCTTTAACTGCAATCTATTAATACAACTTGTTAAAAAATGTTTATCAGATGACTGGTATGTCAGTTGTTCTGCTAGGTGCTGGGGTGTCTAGAAGAAAGATTCAATCCCTTGTCAAGGAAAAGTAACCATGCCTCCATGGATTTTAGAGTCTCACGATGAATGATGGATATTGATTTTAAAAATCACATAAATGCATATGATTAGAAAAAGTGTAATAAAAACTACAAAGAAAAAATACAGGGTCCTTTAAGAACATGTACTAGAGTCCCTGGTCTGATATAGGGATGAATTTGAAGAGATTTTCCCTGAGGCAATGATATATGAAATGAGACCTGATGGGTGAATAAAAGTTAAGTAGGTGAAGAATGAAAGAAGGAAACAAACTTCTAGGCAGGAAGAATAGCCTATGCGGAAAGTTGAAAACAGTAAAGAACTTAGTATCTACAAGAGTGTGAAGAGGGCTGGTGTGGCTGGAGCTAGGAAGCAAGAGAGAAGTTTGAGATGAGCCTGGAGAATTGGAAAGAGGCTAGCTTTTACAGGGTCTTTAGGTGAGGTGAAGAATTTGGATTGAATTCTATTTCATTCCAACAGCAATGAGGAACAGGTAGATAAGGTGGGAGATGTTTCAGACAAAAAGAATCATCTGTGTCATCTGTTCTGTCGTCCAGAACATGACAAAGATGACCTAGATGTGAAACTACACAATGCATGAACTGAGGGCATTCTTGTTCGCTGATTAATTCCATTTCACATGTCAAACAATTATTGACACCTAATGTCTTCTAAAATATTTTGGACTTTTTGTATCCTCCTCTCCTATTCTCAGCACATTTATGAATTTATTTTCTTTTGTATTTTGTTGCTGTCATATTATTGGGTTTTTGAATTCTAAAGTAACCGAAGTCAACTTCTGCTTTGAAATTTTGCTGCATTGGGCCATCAGAACGTTCTTGAACTAATATCACACATTCTTTGATTTTCAAGTGTAATGTAGGGCAAATGACATGTTAATTTTTTTATTAAAAAAGAAATTATTGTAAAAAGTGACTTACAAAATGCTAAAACAGAAAATAACTTGGAAATATCAAGTCCATATTATCTTAATGAAAATTTGAGTGAGAGAAATGAAAATAAATAGTCCAAGAAAATAGATGTAATCACCACACTGAACAACGTTTTAAATCCAACTTCTCCACCTTCTACCTCATTTCAGAGATAAAACTAAAATTTAAACGTATCAGCTTGCCCTTGGTTACACAAGTCACTAATAATAAATGTGGGATATTAGGGCTCGGTTGATTTATTTTTCTACATAATTTTGTGTGTCTCTTGAAATGATTTTCTAGATTTCAGAATCTATATTCCCAACTCAGAAAGGATGATTTTAGAATAGTAATATTCAGGCAGTAATATCCGGGAACCAAAGAACTAAATATCTGGCTTGGGGAAAGAGCAAACTAACAAGTGTCATTTCAGTGTCTCTTAGAAAGTCCTGGGCTGGCAGGGGGAGAGGCAGAGAGTGTGAGGGTGCATTCTCTTTTGTCTTTTCAGTATGGAAGAAAATCATTTGGGGAGAAATGTTACACGTTACAAGCTGTAAACAGTTATTCACACCTTAAGCAAATAAACGTGCAAGTTTTTCTGAGAGGTGAAGAAGGTGAAGAGGAAAGCAAAGGGGTATTAGGAACATGGGGCAAGTAGCGTGTAAGAAGCTCCCTGAGATGCAGGGAGAAGCTGAAAAATATGAGCCCATTTCCTAACTTACCAGTGTTTCATTCAATAGTAGAACAAGACATATTTTTTCAAATAGACTTTGTAGCTGGTCTATTCATACAGCACACCTTTTTGCTCTAGTACTCATTTCTGTTTTTCATTATCATGTAGCAGACTGTTACCCTAGCAACCCAAGTGTCAAATTTCACATGCAAACACCTGCACTCTTCAAGGAGAAGATCACACATTTGTTGTAGATAATAATCTGATCAGAAAAGATGACTTTACAAGTGTCTTTTTAGGGGGAGGCATATACTTGAGGGGGAAAAATAAAACAACCAAAAGTTGTAGAGAAGGAAAATTGAACCTTTATAAGTTAATTGGAGGCTAATTATTAAATGTTTACTTGCCAATTTTTTATTACGTATCTTGTTAATATAAATATAGGCCTACATATACTGGTATTTCCTAGTTCTTAGCCAAACAGTAAAATATATAAATTTTATCCACCGTTATTTATTCATTTCAATGTATCCTAGAAATCATTTACATAGAAGTATGTAAAGATATTTTTCACTTCTTTTTGAAACTGGAATGCATGATTTTTAAGAGCTCTTCAAACTCTGACCCTTTATTAGAGTCATGGAAAGAAACTATATCTATCTATTGTTTGTGCTTATCTATCCTTTCCCTTTAAGCTTGTTTTTACAATATATTGCTTCATTCAGCAGTTTCTTATATTGAACTCATAAAAATAGGAAGTGGGAAGTCTGTCTCTGAAACCTACATTCTTCCTTTTTTTTTTTTCTGGTTATAAAGAAAATTCCCTCTATTTCAATCAACGATTACAGTCTGCCTGCTATATTTTGGTCACCTGGTTAGGTACTAAGTATACAACAGTGACAAGCATGTTTGCTGCACTCAAGGTACTTAAAATCTAGTATAGAGCAACAAATATGTTCACAGGGAAGACCAATAATGTGTTAAAGTTTCTATTAACAATGCCTGCTGGCATTTGAGGATGATAATAACATATAACCTGAAATAATAAAAAGAGGATTGTTATGGGCTGAATGTTTGTGTCTCCCCCAAATTCATTAATGTCTAATGTGATAATATTTGGAGGTAGGGCACTTGGAAGGTGATTAGGCTGGAACCCTCATCAATATTATTAGTTCCCTTAGTAAAAGAGACCCACAGAGCTCTTTTGCCCTTTCCTTCATGTAAAGCTAGAGCTAGAAAACAGTCTGAGAATCAGGAAGTAGGCTTTCACTAGACACTGAATCAGTTGGCGACTTGATCTGGAACTTCCCAGCCTCCAGAACTGTAAGAAATAAATTTCTGTTATTGATATGCTACCCACTCTATGGTAATTTGTTACAGCAGCCTGAACTGACTAAAACAGGGATCAACTTATCCTTTCATACTGATAAAGACTTATTAGAGAATGGAGCTTGGATCAGATATGAAAATGTGCTTCTTAACTACCAATCTACTAAATGAATTGATTTATCCAAACACATCAGTCTAAGAACTGATGTAGAAAGAGGATAAGAACTGCTTCTTTCTATGTAAGGCAGGAAAGACCTATTCCTGTGGGTATACTCCACCAGAGTAGAGTTATGTGCAAGAAGGGTGCTCTGAAATACGGTTAGCATGGAGGCTACAGCTCTTTATTTAACTCATTAATCAGATAAGGGATAGTGTCACCCTTGAAGAGAAGCAAATGAGAGATGAAGGAAGACTAGATGCTCTATATTGTAGACAACTGGAGAAGGGCATTACGCAAGGCATAAAGGTATAAAAGAGCATAATGGCATAATGTATTTGTGGAAAAGGAAGGGATTTCACATGGCTTTAGCCTCAGTTGAGGGCATTCCAGTGTTGTATTAAATCACACAGTGGTGCAGATCATTGGCATTAGAGATTTATGATCTCTACTCTTACTACGTCCTCAAAGCTGAAAATATTATTCCCCGAATCCTTGGATTTCTCCCTCCATCCTCCACATTTGTCTTTTCAACATGGCTTCATATTTTTCAAGAACATATTCTACCATTTCCAACATTTTTCTACATTCCCTTCACAGAAAAAAAAAAAATCATAAAACAAGATCTTCCTTAACTGCCTTTCCCCTCAATCCTAGACTTCCTGGTATTCTGCCATTCCTATTCCCATTCTGTATTTCCATTGTATTAGAAGAGTTGACTTTTTTCCTGACCAAGAATTATGCTGTCACCTTTGTTATGGATCTCATCTCTTACCACCTTTGGAGTGTTTGGAAATACTACATTTTTTTCTTGATCTTCTACCAAATTCTTGCCATCATTTTAAAAAGTGTTTTTACACATTTGTTCAATATTGTGTATAGAATTCATGCGTAAAATTACCTTCTCATATGAAATACATGGATTTGCAGGTTAAAGAGAAATTTTTTAAAATTCTCTTCCTTGAAACCGACAAAATAAAATCCCAGAGTGAAGAATAAGCATAAGGTTAGCAAGTGGTACCTAAAGGGAAAAAGCTTGTGGGGAATCTAGATTAGTCATAACCCTGACTAGGGAGCTTTAAATCTCATCAAGGATAGAAGCACTCTGGAACGGCAGATTAAGGACCTCAGAAAATCTGCTTCTCCATAAAAGCAATGAGAACATTGGCAAAATCTGTCAAAACTACCTTTTCAGAATTCTGGAAATTAATGAAATGCTTGAGACATTCCAAAGTGTTATTCAAGAAAAACAGCTGTATTTCAGTAGTAACACTGAGCTTTGTGGTGTTTTTAACTTGCCCTAATTCTGTCCCCTTTCCCCAAATTTATGGCAGCTTTGAAGATCAACAGCATTACCAGCAGCCTAGCAGCCACAGGAGGAGATAGAACAGGTTTAAAAATCCCCCAAAGCCCCATCTCCAGAGAAGCATCACTATTTGACCTGTCTAGAAGCTCACTGAAAAGGTTTTTTCCTAGGGCTTTTCCTTATTTGACATCAGTCAGAACTCACACTGTGTGAACAGCTCTGTTGTCAGGGGATTAACATCGTATTAAGTACAAAGAGGAGAGTGAGATTAAAACACCTAGTCAGTTCAAACATAGCCCCCAAATTGAAAGTCAACGTTGCTGGTACTTTGAATTGCAGGTGACAATTTGCAATTAAGCAGCTTCTCTCAAAAGCAGTTCTATGTAATCTGCTGAAGGTGAGTAGCTGCAGCTTTTTATTTAATGCTGTTGAATCACTCTCCTGAGTAATGCTGACTAGTCCAAATAATGCTAACAGAAAAAGTGTTATTGAATATGAGGGTGAGAAGAAAATTTTATAACACACATATACATATATGCAGTAAAACAATGTAAAAATAATACAGGAAAGTGATAAACTAAAAACAACCTAATAAGTGCACGATTTAATTTTGCCATTACATTCATGGATGAGAAACGGTAATGGGATCAGGAAGGATACACAGGAGATTCAAAGGCAATTTACTTTTCTTTAAATTGGAAGACTGTTCATTGTATTGTCATTCTTTATATCTCAGGTATATTGTTTAATATTGTTTTGTACCTATCAATTTTAATAAGAAATGATTAAAAATAAAACGGGCTTAAGACGTGAAGAGGCACTTCACAGAAGAGAAAATAAATGAACAATAAATATCAATAAAAAGGAAATACACTTAATCTTACTGGTAACCAGGGAAATGCAACGCAAAACCTCAGGAAACCATTTTAAATCAATCACAGTAACAAAACTTTAGAAGCTGGGTTGTATCTTGAATTTTGAGAATGTAATACAACAGGAAGCCTCAAACACTGCAGATGGGAATGTAGACACACACTCCTTAGTTGGGAATTTCTTAGTATATCTAAAATGTACCAACTTTTAACACAATTATTTCACTCCTAGGAGTAAAAACTAGGTAAAGTTTTTCCCATGTACACTTAGAGATGTGGGCAATAATGCTCATAGTAACATTGTGTGAAGCAGTTAAATAAAATACTTGATATAACCGAAATGTTCATTATCATTAAAATAGATAGCACTACAGTATATTTATACAATATAGTCATAAACAGTAGAAAATATCAATGTTTTACAGCTATATATTTACATCTATGAAAAATCTTTTTGTGCATAATAAAATAATTCATCTTATTATTACAATGTTTTCAGCTTACAAACCACATTTACAATCATTGAACTTATTTTCATTTGATCCCCTTTATCATATATATAATAGAGCTAATTCACCATTTTATAGGTGACAAGACAGATGATTCAAGAATTTAAGTAATTTCTGCCAGGAAAAATATGAGTTAATTAATAGGAGTATATAATGGCTACATTAACCCAGTAAAATGAGATAGTACATGAAACCAATTTTGCATTATTGTGTTAAATCCATTTTAGTCTTAATGTATTAATGTTTTTTACATTGTTGGATTCAGCTTGCTTGTTTTTTGTGGGTTTTTTTAGGCTTTTGCTTCCCTGTTCATGAATAGGTGTGGCCAAATATACGGGGTTTCTCCTAGTTGTGTTTGTGCTATTGATTTCTGTCTTTATTGCATTGTGGTCAGAAAATATCTAAAATCTACCAAGTTTTTGAAATTTCTTACCTAACACATGACCAATCTTTATTATGTTCAGTATAAGCTTGAAAAGAGTACATAATTTCCAGTTTGTTTGGTGCAATATTCTGTATATGTAAATTATATAAAGTTTAATTTTTTATTGTACTTTTGAATCTTCTGTTGCTTTACTGAAATTTTTTCTGCTTGATGTATGCACTACTGAAATAACTATGTTAAAAATCTCTCTCTATGATGCTGGGTTTTTTAATTTATTGGTATCAGGTATAAATTATTTGAGGCTGTGTTATTAGGTGATTTTGAATTTAAAATTATCACATTTTCTTGATTTATTGAAACTTTTGTCATTCCATAATGTTCTCCTTGGCCTCTGGCAATGCTTTTTTCTTTACAGCCTATGTTGTTATCCAGGCTACTCTAGCTTGCTTTTGATTAGCATTGATGTAGTATATATTTCTCTGTTTAAAAATTTTATCTCATTTTCTTCCAGAGAAAGTAGTAAGGTATTCGCATTAAGAGTGTAAAGACCTTAGAACAGAGCCTGGCATATATTAAGTGCTCACTAAATGATGAGACGCAGCATGCACAGAGGTTAAGAGCTTGGGATCTACAATCACATGTCGTGGGTTTGAAATCTTACTCTGCCACATTTTATCATCTTCTATCATTCTGTGTGTTTACTGGGCTCACCTAGGCAGCTCATTGATTGTACAAAATCACCTGGGGGGGCTCCCCTGGGCTAGAACATCCAAGAAGGCTCATTCATGTGATTGTCAGGTAGGTAAGATTTATCTCAGACCACAGTCTGCACTGGACCTCTTCCTGCTGCTTGGGCTGTTCACACCAGCAATTGGGCTTTGCACAGAAGCATTCCAATTATGAGTGTTTCAGGGAGGAGGAAATGAGAGCTGATAGTTCTCTGAAAGGCTAAGCTTGGAATTTGCAAAATGTGTCTTCTGCTGCCTCTATTGTTTAAGCAGCCTTAGAGCCAGCCCAGATTCAATGGGAGGGGAAATAAAGCCACCTTTCAAAGAGAGAGTAATAAATAATTTGTAACAATATTTAATCCATCAAAAGCCTGTTCACATTTGATTCTCATATATCTGGATTCATTTATACCAAATTTCCATGTCATAATATCATATGTCTTGCTTTTAATTGCCTTTTTCTACCTTCTTTCATGTCTTCCTTGAAACGTTTGAATTCTTGCCTATTTTTAGAAGTTATGTACTCACTACCTGTTATTTTAGAGATTACCTCATTACCTTTGCATGTGTCTACAAAACCTAACAAAAATCTAACACCAATGTCCCTAAACACATTAATTGTCCAAGAACACTTTAAGTCTAATGGCCCTCTTCCAACTCCCATTCTACTGTTATTCAGAATTTTTGTTCTAGCCTGCTCTTCCTCAAAATTAAATAGTATAACTACTGTTTGTTATAGTCCTTTATTTTAGATATAACCCCTTTTTTAATCACTCCATTTGTCTTCTCTTTTTTAGATTTTTACTTTGCTGTGTCTAGGGATAGATTTTATTCTATATATATATTTCTTGGGGCTCTTAAATCTGTGGACCCAACATTTGAAGAATTGATGACAGGATTTTTTTTTTACATCAGCAGGAAATGGTCAGCCATTAATTCTTCAAATATTGCCTTTTCTCCATTCCTTTATTCATCTTCTGAAATGAAACTCTGATTATATGTATTAGATCTCTACACTTTAACATCCATGTCTCTTAATCTCTCATATTTTCCATCTTAATTTTTACTCTCTGGCTGTATTCTGGATCCTTTCTTTGGATCTATCTTTTAGTTCACTAATTCTGTCTTCAGCTGTGTCTAATATTCTAGTTAATTTACCCAGTAAATTTTGAAATTATATTTATTATATATTTAACTTCTAGAAATTTGGAATGATTATTTTCAAATGTTCTTTTACCTGCTCATGTCTTTAACCTTTCTTTCATGTCTTTAATCATATGTTTTATATTTATACTGTAGTCTACGTCTGAAAAAAAAAGCCAATATCTGAAGTTCTTTTTTTTGTTTTGCCTTTTTATAAACGTCTGTTGCCACTTGTTTCTAGCACTTGGCTTTATTCCCTGATGCCTATACTCTGAAAAGTTGTATGAATAAAACCTCAGTCTTCTGGGGCTATACTGATGTACTCTGGGTAGAAGCAAACGTTGATACTTGCTTCTTTTCCAGGAATATGTATCCTATAGAGAAATGTGTACACATCTTTAACATGTATTCAGCTTTTTAGTTATTTCACTTGAATTCTTTAAAACTCTTTGAAATTGCAGATTGAGACTGAGTGGTGGACCATGCAATCAATTTAAGGGATTATGACCAACACTTTGAAAAAGTAGAATTAAAGAGAATAAAATGGAATAAAATAGGATAGAAACTATTGGGTGCATTATGCATAATAATGGTAGTATTGTTTTGTGAAAAAAAAAACAAAAAAACGTTTCTCTCTCCTCTCTAACTTTTCTTCTTCTTGCCAAAGGGAGACCCAAACCCACTCTTCTCTTTGTTGTTCAGATTTAAATGTATTTTTTACTACTGTGTGTTGCAATCAATAAATTTGAAAACATACTTAAGATATCTGATCTGTCTTTGGGAAGTTAGTATATTTTAGGAACCTTTTCTGATCTTCCTTATTTGCATGGTCTTAGAATATAAGTGTTTCTTTAAGAATAATCCACCTTGCTTGAGCAAACTGGAATTCTCTGAGTTCTTATAAAATACTCATAAGGATTTTTTTTTCTTGGAGTTACCGTTGTTTGGACCCAAATGCATTCTTTTAGAAATGCAATTTCCTTTAGGAAAAATAACAAAATAATCATAATAATCAAAAAAGTAATATCTGGAGCACTGTTTGAGAAACTGTCATGAACATTGGCCTTACTACTGAAGCTGTTTTGAAACAGCTGCATTAGACTTACAGGCAAAGCAGATGAGAATCATAGGCAAAAAGCCCAGTGTAAAACATTAATTCCATCATCTCCCCAGCTCCATGAAAAAGAAATTCCTTTGCAGATTCCATCAGACTATCTCTCCCAGGCTTTGCTGCTATTTCTGAGCAGAAACTACCAAAGACTGTGTTAAGGAGGCCAGGGTTTCCCCCTTTGGAGGGTGTTGTAGTCTCTGACTCTGTGCAGTTATAGTGTACCTTGTGACAAGAAAGTGTGGGATGCCTTTCCCTGGAGTGCAATCTATTCTGGGTAGCCACCCACAACATCATGAATATTTAAAATCTGGCTGTGGCACTGCTGGCTGATCTGTGTCCTACTCTGGAAAACAATGCATAATGGATCACTGCTTTTGCCTCCCTCCCTTCCACAAACAAACACAGGACAGGATGCCTCTCTGATTTTTTTTTTATAAATTTATTTAGTTATTTACTTTATTTATTTGGCTGCATTGGATCTTTGTTCCTGCATGTGGGCTTTCTCTAGTCGCGGCTAGCGAGGGCAACTCTTCGTTGCAGTGTGCGGGATTCTCATTGCGGTGGCTTCTCTTGTTGCGGAGCACGGTCTCTAGGCGCGCAGGCTCAGTAGTTGCGGCGCACGGGCTTAGTTGCTCCGTGGCATGTGGGATCTTCCCAGACCAGGGCTCAAACCCGTGTCCCCTGAAATGGCAGGCGGATTCTTAACCACTGTACCACCAGGGAAGCTCCTGCCTCACTGATTTATTTATTTCTAGAATACATACCAACAAGGGAAAGCACTGCAGACTGCATTGTTCAGCAACTTAGGATTTTACAATCACATTTTATTAGTTTTTCCTCACTAAATCTCATGACATTGACCTAACTGACTTTCTTAATAGGAAAAGCAGATTTCTAGATATTATAGCTTAATGCTGTGAAAAAAGGAAGTTTTAAACTATTTAGTTAGGACTCTTGATTTCTGACTCTGCCAGTAACTACCTGGGTGGGGGGGGCAGTACTATTCTCCAAAACCTCTTTCAAAGGTTTTCCTAGCTATAAAATGGGGGTAAACCTGCTTTGATTCCCTCATAGGGATATTGCAAGGATTATGGGAAAATATTATCATATATTTGTATATATAAAAGTAGAAAATCTGGCACAGTAGCTAAGAGTTAAGTGGCAGGACTTGGAGAGCTGTGTAGATAATTCTTGGGTAGATAATTCACCTTTTTTGAGCTTAAGTGTCCTCATCCATAATGTGGAGAAAATAACATTCTTACATATAAGGGATGTTTTTAGAATTAAAAGTGTTAGTATGTATATGAAATTTAGAAGAATTCCCATGTATACTAGGCTCCCAGTAACTGTTCGTTCTTATTAAAGAAACATACAAACATTCAATTTTATAATTGTTTTGGGACCTCCAGTGAGTAAGCTTCTGGATGACAGAGATTTTTCTATACAAAGCACAGAACATTTTGACAGTGGGAACAGGAAAGCTCCCAAGCTTAAAATAGAATCTTAAGTCTAAAGGATAAAATATGACCCATATTTCTTTTCACTTCTCAGCAAACTGTGATTTTTTTCCTTTTCTCAGGAAAGTTCTCCATGACTAGTGTTTGGTGATCTGTCTGTGGATCTGGCTGTAGACTTGTGACTTGCATTCTCTGTAAGATTTCTTTAACAAGATAGCATACTAACTCCTTTCTTACTTGAAACGAGGGACACAGAAAGGCTTCCGTGCCCAGGAGCCCAACAGGGTCCTGCTTGGTTGCAAAGGGGAGGAAAGCAATTGGCATGGAGATGGAAAAGCAAATGTTTGTAAACAAATGTTTTGGGCCCATACAGAGACGATGAGACAAAAAGAGGAATATTAAAAAACAGACTTGGGCTTCCCTGGTGGCGCAGTGGTTGAGAGTCCGCCTGCCGACGCAGGGGACACGGGTTCGTGCCCCGGTCCGGGAAGATCCCACATGCCGCGGAGCGGCTAGGCCCATGAGCCATGGTTGCTGAGCCTGCGCGTCTGGAGCCTGTGCTCTGCAATGGGAGAGGCTAAACAGTGAGAGGCCCGCGTACCGCAAAAACAAAAAAACAGACTTTGCTAGGTTCCTCTCTGTGTACACACCCAGTTCATACTTTGTTATCTATGATGATGATTCCCTTCCTGGAACTGGTCCTCTATCGACATTCATTCAGCAGTTGGTGGGAAGGTCAAAGTTTCTTCCTGAATCTTTTGAACCTGTATTGTTTTCAGCTCAAAATAATGCACATGCCAAGTAGACATTTTGGAGTGACAAATTTTGTCTCCCCACAATACAAACACCAACTTTAATTCTGCAGTTTGTATATGGATAGTGATGATTCAGGGTAAACATGGGCTCATACTGAACCATAGTACTAGCATTTTATTTCTTTGTCTCATACAGCACACCAAATTTTGGATGCATTAGCTCCAGAGTTTAGGCTTTGTGTGTTCTCCAGGACTCTACACTTTGTGATGTGACTAGGAAAGAGGTAGAATGTGACTCTCAGCTCTTTTTCAGTCAAGTAATCAATTCTACCCCTGTCTTTTTGTTTTTCTATACAGTTTCCACCTTGTAAAAGCCACCAGTCATCAGTAAATACCTGGTTACCTCTGTTCCTCTATAGCATAAAAATGATAGGCTCAAGAGAATAGTATCACCTCTCTTGAAACATAACATGAAAGAAAACTTAAGTTCTTTCACCAGTGGCTGCCATCTTGACATAGCCTTTAATTCTGTTTTCTTTCCTCAACTCCTGCCCTTGGTCAGAAACACTTCTCATCCCCAGTTTATCTCCTTGTGATCTTGCTCCCTCTTTGTTTCCCTACACTTTGTACTCAACATTAATTGGATTTACTATGAAAACAATGATAAAATGGAATAAGCATGATGACAATAAAAAGAAAACAGAAAAGCAATAGCAAGTATTTTCACAATCATAGAATTTCAGAGCTGAATGCCACTTTAGGTGTAGAAAGGCATTGTCATTTATATGATTTGTCCTTCTTATATAGATATCAAATACTTATAAAGTATCGGAGCCAAAGAAAATCTTAGAAGTTACTCAGCTTCTTTAGTGAATCAAAAATATATACTGATTTCCTACTGTACATTGGGCAGTGTTCTTTGGCATTAGGATATAATAGTAAACAAGACAGGGCTAGTTCTAGCCCTCAGGGAGCTTACATTTTAAATTTTTTAAAAAATGTATGGAGGTATAATTGACATATAACATTATATTAGTTTCAGGAGTACGATGTAATGCTTTAATATTTGTATATATCATGAAAGTGAAACCGTGCACCTCAGATTAGGACTTGAACCCACGTGCTGGGACTCGAACCTGGCCAAAACCCAGATTGGGACTTGAACCCACATGACCGGGATCCAAACCAGGCCAAAAACCTGACTGGGACTTGAACCCACACCTCTGGGACTCAAACCCAGTCAAAACCCACAGTCTTCCAACTAAGATCACATACCTGGTTTCAGGACTTAATGAAGCTCAGGTTCTTGCTGTCTCATTGCAGAAAGAATTCAGTGAGAGACAAAGTGATATGTAAGAAGTGGCTTTATTTAGAGAGAAACACACTCCACAGACAGAGTATGGGCCATCTCAGAAGGTGAGAAAGGCACCAGGGTATGGGGTTGTCAGTTTTTATAGGAGTGGGTAATTTCATAGGCTAATGAGTGGGAGCAATATTCCATCTATTTTAAGAAGGGGTGGGGATTTCCCGGAATTGGGCCACCACCCACCTTTTGGTTGGTCTTGGAACTGTCATGGCGCCTGTAGGTGTGTCATTTAGCTTGCTGATGTGAACTTGCTGATACTGAGGCTCAAGGTCTAGTGGAAAAAGTTGTCTTGTCTGCCATCTTGGATCCATTTAGTTCTAATCAGTTTATGTCATGTCCTCGGGCTATGTCATTCTTTCAAAGTTGTGCCCTACCTCCTTACCTCCTGTTTCAAAAGATCACCACAATAAGTCTGTTTAACATCCATCAACATACATAGTTACAAATTTTTTTTCTTGTGATGAGAACTGTTAAGATATACTCTCTTAGCAACTTTCACATATGGAGTACAGTATTACTAATGGTAGTCATCAGGCTATGCATTACACCACCATGGTTTATTTATTCTTAACTGGAAATTTCTACCTTTAGACCCGCTTCACCCACTTATGGATGAAGCTTATACTTTCTGAGTGGAAAGAGACACTAGATTTTAAAAATAAATAATTACACAACTTTAGAACATGAAGAAGTGGTTGAAATGGGGTTAAAAAAAAAAGCCTCTCTAACAGTTGACATTTAAATTAAAACAAAAATAAGAAGATGAAGACAGCCATTTTTCCAACTAGGGAAGAACGTTCCAAACAAAAGGAACAATAAATGCAAAATCTCTGAGATGAGAGTAAGCTTGGGATATTTAAGAAACGGAAATGAGGGCACTGTGGCTGGAGTGAAGTGAATAGTGCAGAGTGCAGGTAGGGTAGACAACAAGGAGATGAGAAGGGGCCAGATGACATAGGATCTTGTAGTGTCTGGTAATTGGACATGGTTGTGTTATTTACTGAGATGGAAAATGCTTGCTGGACAGTAGATTCTGGTGGTGTCTCTGGGGTGAGGTATGAGGAATCAGTATTTCTCTCATGGATGAGGTGAGAGGGCTCTAAGAATGAAGGGGATTTTCCATAATGTTTTTTGTGTAAATGAAACAGCCCTAGAAAAGAGGCCACTTGATTTTTAGTCCTGTTCTTCTCCCAACATGATTGTTGCCCTGCAGGCCTGCAGCCCTGTACTTACCCAGCCTTGAGATGAAAGAAAGAGCTCTGAGTCAGCAACAGAGACATCAGTGGTTTAATGGATAGGGAGATCTTGCACATCAGAACTAAGGTCCCGGAGCGACATCCCACCATGTGGCAGATGGTGGACAGGACCTGGCAGCAGTTTTCACTACCAGGGGAAGAGGGAGATTACCAGTTAGAGGAAGAATTGATGTCAGGTTGGCTCATCAGTTGTCAGAGAAACCAGCAGAAGGGCACTCCCCTCACCACCCCTTGGACAAACTATCATAGTGGAGACAGTTCACTAGCTGGGCCGGAGGCAAGTACATAAGCATTTACTGATTAGGATTTATGATTAAGAAGGAAGGTCAGGGCTTCCCTGGTGGTGCAGGGGTTGAGAATCCGCCTGCCGATGCAGGAGACACGGGTTCATGCCCCGGTCCAGGAAGATCCCACATGCCGTGGAGCAGCTGGGCCCGTGAGCCATGGCCGCTGGGCCTGCGTGTCCGGAGCCTGTGCTCCGCAACGGGAGAGGCCACAACAGTGAGAGGCCCGCATACCGCAAAAAAAAAAAAAAAAAAAGAAGGAAGGTCAGTCAGGTGAGTAGGGTGTGGGTGAGGCAGGCGCAGGTCGAACAGAGAGCAAGAGAACAGCCATCTTGGGTGGCCTGATCATACAGTGATCCTAGTTATGGGTTACTTAGATAAGACCATACTGTTCTCAGATCTATCCATTGTGCCTCCTGGCCCTTATTTGCCACTGTGACTCATTGACAGGAAGCACACTTATGTTTAGAATTGCAGAAAATAAATGATCTGATTATCAATGTGCTCTGCCCATCTTAGATTTTCAGTAGGTTTCACTATTGTATCATCTCCTTTCTTTCCACATTACAGAATATTCATTAAAAATAAGGCAGCGGGCTCCCCTGGTGGCGCAGTGGTTGAGAGTCTGCCTGCCGATGCAGACGACAAGGGTTCGTGCCCCGGTCCGGGAAGATCCCACATGCCGCGGAGCGGCTGGGCCCGTGAGCCATGGCCGCTGAGCCTGCGCGTCCGGAGCCGGTGCTCCTCAATGGGAGCGGCCACAACAGTGAGAGGCCCGCGTACCAAAAAATAAAAAAATAAGGCAGCAATATTTTGGCCTACATTCATATGAAAAATGTATCCCAGTTCTGGGATGAAACGGTCCCCTAGGAAAGGGCACAAGTCTTTCAACTGCAACTTGAATGTTATCCACAGTTGAGCCAAAATTATATGGCGAAAATAATTACACATTTGCCTGACTAATACCATTCAGTATTTTAAAAATAATCTCTTTTACCAGCTGATGCTGAGCTCTGTGTTAAATCAGAGGCCCTATGCTAAAAAAATGTACTGTAGTGTGGGAAATATAGGGCTTCTCCAAAACATCCCATTAAAAACAGTTAAGAGGCTATTAGCCTCTGCAGAAAAAAATAATGCAACTATTAATTTTCGTGCTTAACTACTGACAGATAAGAAAAATAAATGACTAAACCACAGGATAGCTGTATAAAAAAAGGAAGAAAACCCTTTCTTCTGCACTTTCATACACAGAATGTACAGAATATTTTTAAGCATTTTGCTTACTTTTCTCCAAGTATTGTAGAATCATTGAAGGTGAGAAGTAAAACATAGAACTTTAACTCACTTTAGAACCCACTTACCTTAGAATCATTAATTTCAAGCTGCCTATTTTACAAATGAGGTAACTGATATTCAGAAATGAGAGGTACTTCTTAAGGTCACGTAGCAAGCTGGTTGGTATGTCAGGATAAGAATCAGAATCAACTCTGGTGTTATTCATAGGCTTATTTTCTCTGATTTCTCCTTGTTTCCTTAGAAAGTCTGTATTTTCTTCAGAGAGCTGATATCAGAATGTCATAGTTACATTTCAGTAAAGAAAGAGATACTTATAAATCTTCCAAGGAAACAAATACTATCAAAAATACAGCTATTAGTTATTCCCTAGATGACAAATTTTATCTCATGAGATATCAAGAACATCAAGATCTTTCTTGAAAAACAATGAGGAGACACATGACACCTGACCCCCTTTGGGAACCACTCCTGATTAGGGAGGTAATTGGAAGCCCCTCTGGCCCACCATTGTGCTACTACTTCTAATGGTCTAGGCCTGCATATGGCTGTTGCTTTATAATGGTTGTGTAGAATTATGAGACGTCTCCTTGTGCCTGAGCTTGAAAAGAAAACTTCCTTTTTAAAAATATTTTCAAAGAAATAAGCTTTGGGTCAAAAATTAACTGACATGTTAACCCTATTAACAGTCACTGAAGAGAAACAAGATGAAAAGAGCATAAATGCAAATAAACAGTATTATCATTTTACAGTTGTCTTTGGGCGTCATGAATTAGAAAGAAAGATGATGAGTCAAATTTTGTTTACAATAGGTGCTTTTCTCTTTCGCCTAGTTTTTTTTTAATAGAAAAGATTTATAGCCAGACAGAAAAAAAATCTGGTAATCTACAGCCCCTAGTAGTTTATAGTATCTCCTGTAAGAAAACAGTTCATCAAATTTAGATAGTGTTTCCTAAGTGTACAAGATTCCTTTAGGTAATCATTTTATTTGATCCTTTCAACAAACGTATGAGGCAGATAAAGCAGAGATTTACTATTCCCATTATACAGGTGAGGTGACTAGTACAGAGAACAATAAATTGATTTGCCATAAATAAATGGAGAAGATGTGACTTTTGGCTGGACCTTCTTCCCCTGCTCATTTTACCATATCATATCGCCCCCTTCTCTTGGAGTTCCCTAGGATTCAAGATTTTAAACCTAAGGCTGTCAGAATCCCAGTGTGTTAGATCTCTGTTCCCAGTGCAGAGGACTTTCCTGGACAAAGCAGCAAGGTACAGATGAAATAGTGTTAGATGAGGAAATCCTGGTTTCAGTTGAAGTTTAACTGGGGAAAATCACCAAACCCTAGTGGTCACTGATCCTCTAAATGAATAACATCCATCAGGAGATTTCTGGCAAGTGTCACTAAGAGAGCTGGGTCACTTCTCACAGATTTTAATTATTGAGAGAAGACTAACAGACTCTTAACAAGGTAGAACACAATAAGAGAGCTTAGCCAAATTCACAATAGGCTGGTGGATGCTACTCACTTTTCTGAAGGGAATATTCTAGGCCTTATGAGAGAGGAGTGAAGACGATTTTTACCATGGGGACTGGAACCAGCAGAGCTGAGTGGACCTTTGTAATGTCGACAAAAAAGCAATGCAGGAGGCTGGAAATAAAATAGTTTATTTGGGGTCTTAGGAATTGCAATTTGAGAGACACAGCTTCAGGTAAAAATGAAAGAGTTTTCTGGTGAAGAGAAAGCCAGGAACTTATAAAGACAAAATTAGCCACAAGCTTGTTCATTGTTGCCTGATGAGAATTGTGACTGACTCTAATGCAAGTCAAGAAATATTTGTCCTTAAGGAATCAGAAGTTATTGGGGTATTGGGTCGGGGGGTCTAATTAGATACACTGTCATAAGTTATTTTAGGGTAAAGGTCTAAGAAGTATCTTGAGTTTCTGGTAGATGTTCTGGATGACTTCATTAGGAGACTAAGTGGCCAAAAGCTCAGATTCTGTCCAGGCTGAGATGTACATAAGCCACACTTTCTTTATGGCCTCCCGGCTCCACTTTAGTGAGCAATACCAACTTCATTTTGATTTTTCACTCATCATATCCAGGAGGATTTTCTATCTGAAGTGTTTACAAGAGGAGGAATACAATATTTCCTTGTCCCATCAAAAGTTCACCATTGATTATGTTGCCATCATTGAAAAACACTTATTTGATGATGTCTTTTGTGAAAATGTCCATATTTTCCTCTGCCTGAGAAGGTAATAAACTGGAATACTGGATCACTCAAGACTGAACTTGAGCAGATCAAAGTTTTAAGGGGTATGTGAATACCTACATCTATACACACAGACACATTGAGCATGTACTATCAACTACCAGAGATTGCACATTTGTCAGGAGAAAAGACAGTATGTATCAGTAATGTGTAGCTGTTAACATCCTAGTGTGCAGTTCCTTGTTTTGTTTTATAACATAGACATTCTGTTCTAATTGTATGCATCTGTGTGCTCTGGTAAGGCATAATATATTTATTCTACTGGTTTAAGGCTAAACGTTTTGGTTTTTGAAAGCTGTTTGTGCTAAGAAAGCCCATGTAAGACAATAGTACCAAGTAAAATGAGCAAATCATTAAATTGAGAAGAAATCAATATTAATGTTCTATAGTCTTTAATGGCAGATAAGCAGTGGTCAAAGTGTTGACCATATTGATGATTCATTTAAGTTCTAGAAAACTGAGTGCTAATGCAGTAGACATTGTCTATGAAATCTAATATGAAGGCTACTTTTTACATCTTATGGTTGAGGTACCAAAGAAGAAAATCTTCTATCTTGCTGTATAAGTAATTAGAAATTTAGACTTTATTTTTTCCTACCCCACCCTGCCAAATTGTAAGGGCCAAACAGGATGTGATTCAGAGGGAAACAAGCATAATTCCCATTTGGTTTCCTGGACAGCCACCCAAGCAAGCCCTCCTTGCTGCAGCTTTGAAGTATGACAAAGAAATAGCTGCCCCAGGTGGTATAGCAGCAAGATGCCTTCACACTGCAGGAGCAACTCATCAAGGAAAATCAGCTCGGTGAAAAATATTACTGAAGTGATTTGGAGTGATGGTATTTCAGAAGGGAATTGCTAAATAGAATTCAAAAGATTACCTAGGTTGACAGCTGTGACGAAGAGAGATTCTTTCCTGTGATAAAATCCCCTCATCCTTCTCTTAGCCCTTCACTCCCATGTTTGTGGGTTAGAATACCAGTGTAGCTCATTTAATATATTATATGGTAGTTAAACAAAATAGGATGTAACATTAATTTATATTTTTCTTTTTACCTGCAAACTCTGTGAAATAAAGATAACTTTTTTTTTTGTCTTGATGCTTTGGTGATCAAAAAGGAAATAATAATTTTAAATTTAGACTTCTATTAGTGAGAATATTTATGAAACTTAAGTATATTTTTGTACATTTTCAAAGGAAAGACCATACTGCATGTAAACACAAAGTATTTTATTTGCATGTAAGAAGATTCTTATGATCACCCTAATCAAACTTATCATACTTACATGAACAGAATTTTCGTATTCTTAGAGACCTAAAAAGGAGCAGTGTTAACGAATTTTTATTCAAAATATTTTGTTAGTAGTAAAATAAATATAATTAGTGACAGTGTTTTCATAGCAGTTTTATTACATTGTAGAGTAGAATGTCATTGATATAAGAACTATTCAGAATGGATGACAGTTAAAACAATGTAAAGTGAGAATTTGCAGTAATCTGTAGAGTATACTTCTGACTTCATGGGAACATGGTTCAATAAGTGGAGGGTTATATAATAATGAGAAAGTCCAGACTCATTTCAATCAGGCATGCCTAATATCATTCTTTCTGTGATTGAAAGCTGGGTTTGTTTTATCTCCTGTAACTTAACATTCTATATCTAAAGGTGGAAACCCCCAGACTGTAATTTACTAAAAGAAATGCTAATGATTTTTGATACAATTATTCAGAAACTTATGTATCTTACTCAGTTGAAGCTGCTTACGGATGGGAATTATCAATCCATGTCCTCTCCTTGAATTGGAGTGATGACTGGTAAATGGCCTGAGCCCAAAATATTTACTTTTCTTCCAAAATTCATTCAAGAAACTTTTTTAGACATCTATATCATGCCACCATTCTTAAAATTCTATGATGAGGGACTCTATTATTTTGAGTTAAGCATCTCTTTACTCTCTGGAATTACTGAGTGGATGTGCTCTAGTTATTGATTGAGATTGATTTAAAGTATACACATAGATTTCAGACCTATTCTTTTTTTCAATATACATGTTCTTGGGAGTGTAATCCATTAGTTTTGCCAAGTTGCATTTTGAAATCCATGGTGATTTTAAAGGGATAGGTATTTGTGAGTTAGAGTTGTTACTGCATAGGGAGCTGCATTGTCCATCTGATGTCTACGTTAGTTGTGGTTAGAGGTGGTGTAACTAAAGGGATGATATGCAGAGAAAGTCTGCCTTGCCCTCTCGGACATGATTCTTCGGTGAGGTCATCATGGCCCAGAGTTTTATCTTGAATTTTGCAAATGCAGACGGTTGGTTTTTAGGCTCCCTCAAAGGTTATCAACTTTTGGAGATTTATTCACACTAACCAAAATTATTTGAAACTAAGAAATCAAATATATGTGGTGAATTTAACTTTTTAGTGACTGGAAGATTCTTCTTCGGTTTTCAATGTACATGGGAAATAAAAAGACTCATTATAATATTAGTTTTTTGAGTGTTTGTTGGAGTGTTTGATTATGGATGACTTGAAGATAGTCCTAGTTTCAATAGATTGAATAGAATCAAACTTGTTCCAATATGGATACTTTTCTTATGTGTACACATTTTATTACTTGCACTTCTACATATTATTTCTTGTTTTGTTTTTGTTAAAAATGATTTGACATGACTTCTTACATGCAATGTCAAATGAGGTGAAGTTTTAAGTATCTCGTTCTAGTGCCTAAAGTTATTATAACTGCTTGAGAAGTATAAATAAATAAAACCTTTTTCCAACATGCATATGTGTATATGCAAATTTATGTGGAGACACACACACACACACACACACACACACACACACACATAGAGGTATTTGTCAAAACCACTGTGAAATACTCCAGTCCAATTAATCAGGGGAGACATGCTATTCACCTTGCTTGCTTGTTTGACTCTAGCTCATGGTATGTGTTCAGGGGCTAGACTGAAATTCAGCTTCCAAGAGAATCTGATTCCCTTTCCGTGAATAATTCAGTGCCAGGTTGAACTATTTGTTTTTCTAAATGGTTAGGGATTGAGCTGTTACACCTGATATGGGATATATGGAAAAAACTCTACAACCTAAAAGAATGAGATACATATAATACTAAGGAGAGATACAGCAAGAACATTTATTTGTAGATTTATATTACAAAACAAATAAATTTAACAAAGCTTCTGGTTTTTGCTCTCAATATAATTCAATAAAACATAGAATCTATGAAACAAGTTCAAAGATGAGATAAAACAACAATATAAGACAACAGACTGAGTTGAAAAGGCAGCTGGCTGAGAGGCAGAAATAAAGAGAAAACCGCATGAGATAAGACACAGTGTGAAGAAACTGAAATTGCTGTTACAAAGGGGCTTAGTATCCCTGGTTTAAAATGTCATCTAGCTAGAAGAAACTAATAGAGTTTGCTTAACATTTTTTTCTGAAAATATTCATAAAGAAAAGCCTTTCACAGTATTGAAAACAAAATTGATAGAAAACTAACCAAGGGAAAATTAACTAAGGGATTCTTCTACTGGAATTTAAGAAAAAAAATTTTGCCACATAGGTTTTGCTCCAACCTGCTTTAGGACTTTTGCATTTGCTTTTTCTTCTTTTTGGAATAGTCTTCCTGTCACCCCATTTACTTTTAACAACCCATTGGGTTGACTTCTACTGATACTTCATATCTCTGTACAAATGTCACATGCTCAGAGAAGCCTTTGCTGAGCTTCATCATTAAATGAATTAATGATGAAATGGCAATCATCAGGGTCTGTTGTTTTTGCATGTGCGGTTATTTGATAATCTGTTTCCTTACTTGATCAATAAGCTCCACAGGACTAGGGACGTATGCCTTGTATCTGTCTTGATCACTGTTATATGTTGGCACTAAGCAAGAACACTTGGCACATGGCAGACAATTAAATATTTATTGTGGGATATTTATTGAGTATTGGACAAGCTTGTAGGCAGAGGCAGAAACATGAAAAGCACTGGTAGCACTGACCACTAGGAAGTATAGCTGCTCAAGAGTATAAGGTAATCAGGCTGTGAAGAAAAAGGAAGATAATACTACCAAAGAGCAGACCTATCCTGGCTGGAAGACCAGTGGGAACTTGGAGGCATTTTAATCTGTTCTTCACTTGGGGGCTGTAAATGGCATTTAACAGGCACATCAACAGACAGAGAGTGAGATCAAAGCAGTCTACCATCCTCTTTTAAAAAATACGAAGTTTTTTTTTTTATACAGATTCCATGTTGCCTAGGGATATGTAAAGATTGTTTTGGAAGAGCCTATTGAAAATTGTTACAGAACAAGTGAAAGGAATACTCAGAATATTCCTCTGAAAATAGTTTAACAGTATGGAGGTTTCTTAAAAAACTAAAAATAGAATTACCATATGATCCAGCAATCCCACTACTGGGCATATACCCAGAGAAAAACCATAATTCAAAAAGACACATGCACCCCAATGTTCATTGCAGCACTATTTACAATAGCCGGGTCATGGAAGCAACCTAAATGCCCATCGACAGACAAATGGATAAAGAAGTTGTGGTACATATATACAATGGAATATTACTCAGCCATAATAAGGAACGAAATTGGGTCATTTGTTGAGACGTGAATTGATCTAGAGACTGTCATACAGAGTGAAGTAAGTCAGAAAGAGAAAAACAAATATCATATATTAACGCATATATGTGGAGCCTAGAAAAATGGTACAGATGAACTAGTTTCCAGGGTAGAAATTGAGACACAGATGTAGAGAATAAATGTATGGACACCAAGGGGGGAAAGTGGCGGGCGGGTTGGGGTGGTGGTGTGATGAATTGAGAGATTGGGATTGACATGTATACACTGATGTGTATAAAATGGATGACTAATAAGAACCTGCTGTATAAAAAAATAAATTAAATAAAATTCAAAAATTAAAAAAAATTAAAAAGTAATTAAAATAAAGAAGGGAGCAACCAAACCAATAAACAAATCCACCAATGTTATCAAGCGCTAAAAACTATACTAAGATAAATATAAAAATCACAAACAAGTTAGTCACATACAGGAAACCCCAAGTCTACAGTTGCTCCCAAAGTCCACTGCCTCAATTTTGGGATGATTCGTTGTCTTTTCAGGTATTCCACAGATGCAGGGTACATCAGGTTGACTGTGGAGATTTAATCCGTTGCTCCTGAGGCTTCTGGGAGAGATTTCCCTTTCTCTTCTTTGTTCGCACAGCTCCTGGGGTGCAGCTTTGGATTTAGCCCCACCTCTGCATGTAGGTCGCCTGAGGGCATCTGTTCCCTGCCCAGACAGGAGGGGGTTGGAGTGGTGGCTGATTAGGGGCCTCTGGCTCACTCAGGCCAGGGCGAGAGAGGCGTACAGAATGCAGGGTGAGCCTGTAGCAGTAGAGGCCGGAGTGACATTGCAACAGGCTGGGCATGACGTGTGTTCTCCCGGGGAAGTTTTCCCTGGATTACAGAACTCTGGCAGTGGCAGGCTGCACAGGCTCCTGCAGTGGGGGAGGTGTGGATAGTGACCTGTGCTTGCACACAGGCTTCTTGGTGGCTGCAGCAGCAGCCTTAGCGTTTCATGCCTGTCTCTGGTGTCCGTGTTTATAACCACCATTCTCGCCTGTCTCTGAAGGTTGTTTAGGTAGTTCTCTGAATCCCCTCTCCTTGTGCACCCCAAAATAATGGTCTCTTGCCTCTTAGGCAGTTCCAAACTTTAACCCGGACTCCGTCCCAGCTAGCTGTGGTGCACTAGGCCCCTTCAGGCCATGTTCACGCAGCCAACCCCAGTCCTCTCCTTGGGACCTGACCTCCGAAGCCTGAGCCTCAGCCCCCACCCGCCCTGGCGGGTGAGCAGACAAGCCTCTCAGGCTGATGAATGCTGTCGGCACCGATTCTCTGCGCGGGAATCTCTCCGCTTTGTCCTCTGCACCCCTGTTGCTGCGCTCTCTTCTGTGGCTACGAAGCTTCCCCCACACACAAACCCCATCTCCGCCAGTGAACAGCCACATCAACAAAGTTTCCTAGTGTGTGGAAACTTTTCCTCCTTCACAGCTCCCTCCTAGAGTTGAAGATCCCATCCCTATTATTTTGTCTCTGTTTTTTCTTTTGCCCTACCCCTGTACATGGGGATTTTCTTGCCTTTTGGGAAGTCTGAGGTCTTCTCCCAGCATTCAGTAGGTGTTCTGTAGGAGCTGTTCCATATTTAGATGAATTTTTGATGTATTTGTGGGAGAGGGGTGATCTCCACCTTACTCCTCTGCCATATTGAAGCACCCCTCAGGAACATTCTTTTTTTTTTTCGCTACACGGGCCTCTCACTGTTGTGGCTTCTCCCGCTGCGGAGCACAGACTCCAGACGCGCAGGCCCAGTGGCCACGGCCCACGGGCCCAGCCGCTCCGCGGCATGTGGGATCTTCCCGGACCAGGGCATCAACCCGCGTCCCCTGCATCGGCAGGCGGACTCTCAACCACTGCGCCACCAGGGAAGCCCCCCTCAGGAACGTTCTTAATGAGAAGATGACTGTTCTAGACGAGTACTGTCCAAAATGGTAGACACTAGAGACATGTGACTACTGAGCACTTGGAAACTGGCTATTCTGATTTGAGATGTGCTGTAAGTAGAAAGTATACATTGGATTTCAAAGATTTAGTACAAAAAATAATGAAAAAAATCTTATTAATATTGGTATATTCATTAAATATTAAAATTCAACTGAGGTTAAATTCAATATATTTTTAAAATTAATTTCAACTGTTTTTTTTTTTGCTTTTGCTTTTTATAATGTAGCTAATAAAGAATTTACATATGGGGCTTGAATTATATTTCTACCGGACAACATTTATTTAAAATGTAGAGTTATAGAAAATAACCAGACTGATGTATGTAGAGAGAAAAGAATAGAGAACCTAAAAGAGTGTAAGATACATATAGGACATGAAATAATTGTCAAAATGAATGCAATTGGAAATCCCAGAAGGGTAAGTAAGAGAGAGAAAAAAATGGCACAGAAACAATACTTGAATAGATAATGACCGAGTATTTTCTAAAATTATTGAATGAAATTTATAGAATCAAGAGTTATGGTACACCACTAGAGAGAAATAAATTACTTAGGCACATCATAGTGAGACTATTGATGACTAAAAATAAAGAGAAAAATCTTAAAAGCAGGTAGAAATAAAATACTTTAAAATGAGCCACAATAGACTGATGGCTCACTTCTCAACAGAAGTAATGGAAACCAGAAAACAATAGAATCACATCTTCAAAAACTGCTGTAACTGCCAATCAGAATTTTACATCAAGCAAAAATATTCTTTAAAAAGGAGGGCAAAATAAAGACATTTCTAGCAAATGACTGCAAGCAAAGTTGCATTAAAATGAATACTATAGGGCTTCCCTGGTGGCACAGTGGTTGAGAGTCCGCCTGCCGATGCAGGGGACGCGGGTTCGTGCCCCAGTCCGGGAGGATCCCACATGCCGCGGAGCGACTGGGCCCGTGAGCCATGGCCGCTGAGCCTGCGTGTCCAGAGTCTGTGCTCCGCAGCAGGAGGGGCCACAACAGTGAGAGGCCCACGTACCGCAAAAAAAAAAAAAAAAAAATATAAGGAACATTTCAAGCAACAAAAATCGCAGAAATGTAGAAAGTAATAAATAACAACATAAATGCAAAAAATATGGACAAAACTAAATATTGACAGTTGAAAAAAAACAATCACAGTAATATGTGATTTAAAGTATATGCAAAATTAAAATGCATGACTATAGTAATATGAAAAAATGAAAGATGGTAAATAGAATTGAAAAGTGTGAAAAGTGCTAGCATTGTTTGCAAAGTGTATTGTAAACTAATACTAAATTTAATCAGACCTTGATAAGTCAAGGATGAGATTGTTATTTCTTGGATAATTGCTAAAAGTACAGCAAACTAATGTATAATTAATAATCTAATCAAGCTAAAATGGGATAATAAAACATACATGATTAGTCCAACAGATGGCAAAAAGGAAAACACACGGAGGAACATGTAGGGTAAAAGAAAAAATAGTAAGATGTTAGATATAAACTAACATAGATAAGTAAATGCATTAAATGTAAATGGAATACACACCTTAATTAAAATACAAAGATTGTCAAATTAATTTTAAAAGTAGCCTCTATATTTTTTCTTATAAGAAGAAACAAAAAGGCTGAAGTTGGAAAGACAGAAAAGATATACTTTAGGAACACCAAGCTCAAGGAATCTGGTGTAGCTATACTAACATAGTACAATGCAGCCTTTAGCAAAAAAGCAAAACCAGGAATAAATAGAATATTTCATAATGATAGAAAATTAAATATGCAAGGAAGATGTAAAATTTTTAAATTTTATGTACTTAAAGAGATAGCTTCTTAAAGTGGACAAAAATAAAAGTTGAAATAGACATATCAACCATCACTGGAAGATTTTAAGACACCTAATTTCAGACAAAATATAAATCCTAAAGAAGGTACTGTATCATCATGCTATTTTCAGGTTTCAATCTGAAGAAACTGTTGAGTTTGACCACTTATTAAAGCTCTGGTAGGAATTTTACATGCAAAATCAAACCAATTATCTCCAGTTCAAAAAAAACTTCTGCTTACTAAACTCCATTTCAGCTTTTCCAAAGTTTTCTTGAAAATTTACATATAGGTACAAGAAATGAAGAAACTAACATAATTTCCACAAATCAGATACATGATGGCAGCTTCTTGGCAAAATTAACACAAAATATTTATGTAGTCAGAGCCTGAAAATTCTTACCAGTGCTTTAATAATATTTGGGTAGTGACTACCTTTAGATATATTTTTACTTTTTAGAAATAAATTGTGGTTTAGATTTTCTTCCTACTATTATATGGTTACTTCTATTATTTCATTTGCTGTGAATGCTTACATTGTATTGGCTGAGTTGAAGTTAATGTTCTTCTCTTCCAAAATTCTTCCTCCTACCTGTTGTTCTACAAAGACTCTGAGTTTCCTTAGGTATTGTATCTGAATCATCTCTGTTTCTTTATTGCTTAGCACAGTGCCTGAAAATGGCAGATATTCAGGAGCTGTTGGAAGAATAAATAAATTATATGTTGTGATGATTAACTGTGACATGAGTCATTGCTTTGATATTATAGATGGTATCTTAGTAAATTACTTTGCAATAAATAGAAATTAAGAATATAGACAAGGATATATCTATAGCAACATTAATGCCACATAACTTTTTCAAAGGCTTTGATCCACTGGCATTAGTGTTACACAAGAATTTTGGTCAGTCTGTGGATTGCTGATGGTAAGACTAGATCTCAAATAATTATTTCTTATTGATAGTCTTTATTTTTCCTTTATAGGCCTTTTAAGAAAGCACATTGATATCAAGAGGGAGAAAAATCCACAAATTCTAAAACTTTGGTCAATACCAGAGAAATTGGCTGCTTTGACATTAATATTTTTAAGGCAATTATCTTAGTAGTAGCCTATTGTCATATACTAGACTCTTTTCAAGGAAAACATCATTTAATTTGTTGTGGAATCCAAGAGAATCTTTGCAGATACCAACAGATGTTTAAGTGCTAACAGAAGAAATGTTTGGAATATTTTTAGATGGAATTAACACAGGACATGTTATAAATAATTTGTACCTTTAAAAATTGCTTGCAGCAGTTTTCTTTTTTATAAACAATTTGACCTTGAGTAGCACAATCTTTCCTGTATGTACTCTGTTGACATTTAGCAAAATATAAAGCAAAAGAAGACACTATGTCATCTACAGCATTGTCCTTTATACTATAAAAATCAAGCAAACAAATAAACGAAACAAAGCAAATAAAATAAATACTGCACTACCTGGTCAAATTAACTTGGGAAATACCCACTTCACCAAAGTTCATTGAATATGCAGGTTTATGATTATTCCATTACATTATATTTTAGGCTTTTAAAATTATATTGTAAATCCATAAGATATGATATTATGTTTATCATAATTTTTCTTATATTCATTCAAGGTTCATTTAAGGATATTAACATATTCTTGTTTCATGTTTCCTGAACTCCTTAATTTTTAATTGTGTTTATGTGAGGTGGGAGGGAATGATGTGACTGTGTATAAAACATGATGGGGAAAATACACTGCAAGGAAAAGAAATTTGGATTAAGTAGTAGGAGACCAGGAATTTGACCCTATTTTCTAGATTGTTGCTTTGTGAGCTTTGGCACATTGTAGATTTTAATAATTCTATGTGTAAAGGGGAATGTTGGATAAACTTACAAAAACTTCTGTTTCAATTCTAATGGTCTCAGATTTATAATCCAAGAAAAATTTACCTCAGAGCCTTGACTTCTGTCCTGAGACATGGAAATAGCCTATCTCACCCATTAAATAAATTTGTCCAATAGTTTATTTAAATTCTAAGGTGGAGAATATTAATCTGAGGCTCCCTAGGATCTGCTTTTATGTTTTGCTTCTTGTAAGATTTAAATCCTAGTGCCCCTTTTCTAGTTCACACCCCACCCACTCACCAAAATACAGGTGAATTTAAGTGCTTTTAAAACAATCTAGATACATAATCTTCACAAGGGAAGCTAGAGAACCTACTTGTAGTAATTTCCCCACTCACTAATTATGTACAGTTAATTCAGAGAGAGTTGAAATAGAAAAGGTTCACAAAATATTCTTAAGTAGGTTCTGTTTCAATATTAGAAAACTGCATAATTTTAAATAAGTAAACACTTGTTAAATGCTTAGAAGTAGCTCAGAGAATATAAGAAAGTTGGCCCTTTGCATTTTAGTATAAGTAGAAAGGACATTGCATATTTGGAGCCAGCAGAAATGGGCTCATGGCAGAGCTTCCTTCCTTAACTAGCTGTGTGATGTGATCTTGGATGAGTTTGTTTTCCTCTTTCCTCAATTCAAATTCTCTCATCTATATATACTGAGAATAATAATGTCTTTCCTCCAAAGATTGTTGCAGGTATTAATTAAATAGCAAATGGGAAAGCCTTAGTAGTGCCTGGGACATAACAGGGGGTGTGGAATCCAAATCCCTCTCTCCTTATATAAGATGGGGACAAAACCCTTTTCCAATATAGTACTGTTCCAATTTTGGCTTTACAATAATAAATCTGTGCATTCTCAGTCCCCAGTTGGACTAAGTAACCCTAATGCAAACTGGAGGGTTATCTGTGTATCCACAGTAGCTTTAACAAACTCCCAAAACTTAAAAAAAAAAATCTGCAACATAATTTGAATCACTGTTCTGACTGCCTTGCAAGAGTGGCAGATTAGACTGTGAGTGTAAAAACACTGTATAAATTCTACAGTACAAGAGAGGGAAGGTCTAGTAATCATGATGAGGACCCAGTCCCCGCTCTCAAGATTACACCCTTAGTGGGTGGGTGGAAGGAGGTGTAAGATAAATTAATCAGAGAAAACATATAGTAGTTAAGTTCTAAATTGATTCATATTCTTTATGGGAGAGCAGAAGAAATGCTTTCTTAAGATTAGGGAGGGCTTCCCTGGTGACGCAGTGGTTGAGAGTCCGCCTGTCGATGCAGGGGACGCGGGTTCGTGCCCCGGTCCGGGAGGATCCCACTTGCCGCGGAGCAGCTGGGCCCGTGAGCCATGGCTGCTGAGCCTGCGCGTCCGGAGCCTGTGCTCCGCAACGGGAGAGGCCACGACAGTGGGAGGCCCGCGTACCGCAAAAAAAAAAAAAAGATTAGGGAATAACTCCTAAGAGTGGACTTTGTAGGAACATTAGGAGAGAAACCTGAGATGAAGCTTTATCAAGCCACAAGGGAAATATATTCTTTTCTGGTTATTCCTGTTGTTTCCTTTAACCATTTTCCTCTGCCCTTCCCTTAAACATTTGTCTCCTTATAATCCTGAGACTCCTTTTCTCTTATCACTTTATGCTTTGGAGTGGTTCATACTCAGCTATTGCTATGGTTTCAGTCATTTAAATTCCAAATTAATACCTTCAAGATGAATTTCTCTTTTGAATACCTGTCCTCTATATCCAAATGCCTATAAGAGAATTTCACAACAAAGTCTCATAAACACTTTAAACAACTCAAATTCGGTAAGTCACAAACTGACCTAATTATCTCTCCCCCCACCCAAATCCATATCTCTCTAATAGTCTACATTTCAGTGAATGGCATCACCATCCACCCAGTTTTGCAAGCTGGGAATATGGGCATCATTTTAGTATTCCCTATCAATTATTTCTCACCACCCAAATCCAGTTAGTCACTAAATCTGAATCCCTGCTCTCTCTCAATCTCTCTCCTCACATTCTATTGCCATTTACTGCAGTTCTTCTTTTCATCATCTCTCACAAAGATTATGCAACAGCCTCCCAACTAGTTTCTCTAGTTCTATTTCTGCTGTTTCCAATGCGTTCTTCACTTTCTAGGTGACTTTTTATAAACTGCAAAACCAATTGTGATGAGATAAATACTAACAATTCATTTATGGCCCTAGTCTTTTAACAACCCAATAAAGAGATTTCAAGCTTAAACACCCAGACAGTTTCCTTCTTCCATCCTCTATATCTAGAAATAGCTGCTATTGATTTTTAAATTATCAATTATATTTTTAAATTATGAAGACATTCCAACAATAAAAGCCAACAATGCAAAGATGCCTCAAATTTTAGTATCATATCAAACGCCTAGGGAAAATAAAAGCCTCAAGATTAAAAGTCTCTGGAAGTTAAAGACATCAAAGTTTAAAATAATTAAAGTCCTGAAATACAATTATTTTGCCCTACTGAATTAAATGTCCAAAGAGATTTCAGTGCTCTTGAATACTTTATTTGACTCAGTCTCATCTAGAAGCGTTCTTGATGCCTTTTCAAAAAAGTGAATTTTTTCCATTAGCGGCTACGTTCAGGATGCCTCTCACTAGCTTCAGGGTCTCAAGGTTTGTGGTGGTTCAGTGCTTAGTCTCTGATGTGCCTACTTTTTCAGAAGAGAATTAATTAATGAGAATTAATGGGACACCCAATACTATCAGGGCATTAATTCAATAACTATTCCATTCAGGCAGTAAGGCCATTGGCAGCGCCATGGCTGGTTTATCAGGGAAAAATTTGTTCCTAGTGTTACCGGCCAGGGTTCTTGGCCTCCTTAATCAATAGAAATTGATCAGAGGCCAGACAAAAAATTCAGGCAAGGCTTTACTGGGCGCCCTGCTGCAGCAGGGGGGAGTGAGAACAAGTAGCCGGTTCCCTAGCTTATTTGCTTGCTGAGGGGAGGGGCGAGCTGGTTCCTTATGTGGGGTGAGGGTAGGGGTGTGTCCAGGAGTTGGGCTGGAGGGGTGGCTTAGGAGGTTTTCCCACCCTTTTGGTGGTGTTCTGTTCAGGGAGCATGCTCAGTACCCTGCTTTTGCTCCTGACCCCCCTGCTTTTATTCCCGGCTTTTCAGAAGTGGCAGTTGGGGTTTTTTGGTCTTTTTATATCCTGTCCATAATTTGCCCCAACTGTGCATGCATGCAGTTATTTTTAGTGTCTTGTAATTTCTTTGTATTTTGCTGCTTGAAGAGATGTTTGTCCAGGTGCAAGCACTGCAGCAAAGGATCCCAGGTCCCAGGTCCCAGCCTATCTCACTAGAACCCACTACCTGAGGAAGGAGAGTAGATGAAGAAATTTTGTTTTTAGCTCTATGGATGCTAGTTGACTTCAGTGGTCCAGCAAATAGAACCTGAGAACATAAATTCACCCAGGAGAAATTCACCTAGAGTGTTGATTTGGGAAGGCCATCCTGTAATACCACTACTTGGCCCCTGCTCCTGGAAAAGATTCCTCCAGGTAATTATATTTAACAGTATACCAAACAAAAACAAAAAAACCCATGATTCTCAACAAAATAAAGCAAAATTTTATTTTTGTCCTGTCTCTGGATAAGAATTCCAGCAAAGTCATGAATTTTTTGCCAAGTGCTTGATAATAGACAATCTTACTGTCACCTTGAGCCACAGATATCCTCACTTGTGTTAAGTCTTCTCCCTTGTTCAGTTTAAGGCACTGCAGACTGCGGTGGGAAATCAGAGCACAGTAGGCTTCTCCCTTTTTTCTCTGTGCTCACCTCCTTCCCTACTCACTCCCTGCTCTTTAGCTTTCCCATCAAGATTAAAGTGGGGCAATGTTCATTGCAGCGCTATTTACAATAGCCAGGACATGGAAGCAACCTAAGTGTCCATCGAAAGATGAATGGATAAAGAAGATGTGACACATATATACAATGGAATATTACTCAGCCACAAAAAGAAATGAAATTGAGTTATTTGTAGTGAGGTGGATGGACCTAGAGTCTGTCATACAGAGTGAAGTAAGTCAGAAAGAGAAAAAAAAATACCGCATGCTAACACATATATATGGAATCTAAAAAAAAGGCTCTGAAGAACCTAGGTGCAGTGTGGGAATAAAGACACAGAAATAGAGAATGGACTTGAGGATATGGGGAAGGGGAAGGGTAAGCTGGGATGAAGTGAGAGAGTGGCATGGACATATATACACTACCAAATGTAAAATAGATAGCTAGTGCGAAGCAGCCGCAGAGCACAGGGAGATCAGCTCAGTGCTTTGTGACCACCTAGAGGGATGGGATAGGGAGGGTGGGAGGGAGACGCAAGAGGGAGGAGATATGGGGATATATGTATATGTATAGCTGATTCACTTTATTATAAAGCAGAAACTAACACAACATTGTAAAGCAATTATACTCCAATAAAGTTGATTAAAAAAAAAAAAGATTAAAGTGGGGAAAAGGTGGAGGAGAGAGTTCTTACTTGAACTTGTGCTTTTAAATGCCAGCTTTGAGTTCTCTGGGTGTGCCAGATGTTTCAAGATGATTCTTTCTCTCCTAGAGCCTTTTAATGGCTTCCCACAGGTTTCCTGCTGGGCTCTTTTGCCTTCAATTTCTTGATGCTTCTTTCTTCACAGTAGTAGTTGCGGTAGTTCCTTCTGAAACTGAGTACATCTGGGGGAATAATTTCAGTCACTTTCTTTTTAGATTTCTTAGACTCCCCAGCCAACTCATTGGACAGGACTCTAGGTAGCCTCCACATCTGCATTCCTCACCCAACAACCTCAGGGTGTGAAGATCAATCCCTACACAGTCACAGTCTCCTGTTCTGCCACCAAAGCATGCAGTTAGCCTTTCTCTTGCCCTCGAGATTTCCCAAAAGTATGTTACAGCCCACTCCATACTCTGTTTTAGCTTTCTCTGACTTAACTTAGGTACAAATCACCTGTCTCTATTAAGAGTTTAGGGACTCAAACTCCGTTCCTTCTGACAAGTGTCCATGCAGATTGTCAAATGGAAGATTATCCTTAGGTACCAGGTTTCTGTGGAGAAAACCCACATCCAAGAACTGTTCTGACTTCCTTCTACCCTTGGTCCTCTTGTTAGCAAGTCCAGTCTCATACTGCTTGCCAAACGATAGGCCAGTAAATCGAGAGACAAGTTGTTGAGGCGAGGAATAAGGACTTTATTTGGAAAGCCAGCAGACCAAGATGGTGGACTACTGTCCTCAAAAAAATCTTACCCAAGTTAGAATTCAGGCTTCCTTTATACTAAAAGAGGAAGGGGTGTGGTTGGTAGTTGCAAACTTCTTGATGTCGGAATCCTTTGTTCTTGCAGCTGTTCATGTAGGACAGGTCATGATATTCCTGTAAACCTCCAACAAGACAAATGTTACTCTCTGTTCTGCAAATTTTTATCTCTGTATGAATGGCAGAGTGTTACACCTTTAAAGGTCAGAGCCTTGAGAATGGGCTATCCTGTATATTTCAGGCTATTAGCAACACTCTTGCAGCAAAAGCAATAGAATACAAAGGTTAAAGTAAAAGAAACAGATCTAATATGGACTCAGATTTATTCTTTCCTGTTACACACTTCACCTAGGCCATCTTCTAATTTACACTTGTCAATAACAGGCACACTTCACTTCTCTCGTCTTTCCTCTAGTTCCAGGCCTATCTGGAACGTTCCTTTTAGGAGAAAAAATATATATATATATCCTATGAGCAAGATTCTTCGTTGTTACTTAGATGTTTATAGCTGAGGTGAGGGGTTGGTTCTTTGAAGTTTTATTTTTTACTTTCCAGTGACTTAAAGAATAGTCACTTTAAGTGACTATTCTTAAATAGTGACTATTCTTAAATAGGGAATAAGAAAGAAAGAAAATAAGGGAATGTGCAGAGAAAAACTAGATTTATATTTTGAGTTATAACATTGTTACATATTCTTCCCTTTTAAATTTTGCATCTTTCTAAAGAAAGTTACTTTCTGTCTAAGAGGTTTTTCCTCCCCAAGAATGTAGGAGTCAGGGTTTGCTGAATTATGTTTTAACAGGATAGTAATTTCTAAGTGACTCCTTGCAAGCCAGTGTGCCATGTGGTTGACATACTTTCTCCTGGTTTCCCAGATAAATACACAAACCATAATGCTTTTTAAAATTTTATTAAAAAAATTTTTTTTGAAATATAGTTGATTTACAATGTTGTGTTAGTTTCAGGTGTACAGCAAAGTGACACATATATTCTTTTTTAGATTATTTTCCATTATAGGTTATTACAAGATATTAAGTATAGTTCCCTGTGCTATACAGTAGAGCCTTGTTGATTTTCTATTTTGTATATAATAGTGAGTATATTTTAATCCCAAACTCCTAATTAACCCTCCCCTCCTTTCCCCTTTGATGTTCATAAGTTTGTTTTCTATGTCTGTGAGTCTATTTCTATTTTGTAAATAAGCTCATTTGTATCATTTTTTAAGATTCCACATATAACTGAGATCATATGATATTTGTCTTTCTCTGTCTTACCTCACTTAGTATGTTAATTTCTAGGTCCACCCATGTTGCTGCAAATAGCATTATTTCATTCTTTTTTATGGCTGCTTATGTTTAAACCTGGCTTCTCATGAAGGGTCACAGTTACCTCTTTTACCAGATGGAGTCCCATCCAAAAGAATTGGGATCATTCACCTCTCTGACTCCCACTTCACCTCTACTTCTTACACGTATTTGTAACTTCCAAAACTTCATTTCACCTTCTTTTTCTTTTAATGGAAAATTTCAAACATACAAAATTTCATTGATTCTAAGGTACACCTAATTTTTCAGCTCTTAGTATCTCTGAAGTTGGAATATATCTCAGTTGATGATGAGCTATAGTTTAATTCTTTTCTCTTCTTAAGTGGTGCATTGGCTAGCATCTAAGGTTTGATAACACACATTTCATAAAAGTGGAGATAATAGACTAACATTCAATACTGACCCTCCAGGATCAAGAGGATCATTATTGTATATCTTCATCTTTTAATGGTATAGATTTTCTTTTATTTAGTCATTATTTTATACCTATGAAGTTTTTTAAAAATTTATTTTATTTATTTATGGCTGCGTTGGGTCTTCGTTGCTGTGTGCAGGCTTTCTCTAGTTGCGGTGAGTGGGGGCTACTCTTTGTTACGGTGTGTGGGCTTCTCATTGTGGTGGCTTCTCTTGTTGCAGAGCACGGGCTCTAGGGCACGTGGGCTTCAGTAGTTGTGCTTTGCAGCTTCTACATCACAGGCTCAGTAGTTGTGGTACATGGGTTTAGTTGCTCCACGGCAGGTGGGATCTTCCCTGACCAGGGATCGAAGCTGTGTCCCCTGCATTGGCAGGCGGATTTTTAACCATGAGCCACCAGGGAAGTCCCTATTTTTATCTTTTAAACTCTTTTTTATTTTATTACTGTGAAATCTCTTTTTTTAATAATTATCTCAGTAATTTCACTGCATGTTAACCCTAAATACTATAGTTTCATCTTTAAAAATCTGAGTACATTTTCTTATGAACAACATTATCACACCATCAAAACTTAAAAATATACATTAACATATTCTAATACCAAATCCATTTTCAATTTTTCCCAGTTGCCTTTCTTTTTCTCTGTCATTGACATTTGAGGAAGCCACATCATTTGTCAAAAGGCCCAAATTCAAGATTTGTCTGATTGCCTCCTTATGTTATAATTTAAATTATTTTTCTGTCCACTCTGTTTCCTATGAATTAGAAATTAGAGATAAAAACTTGATGATATTCAAGTCCAATCTTTTTGGCAAATATACTTCAGAACTGGTACTGTATACTTTGTATTGTACCACATCAGGGGAACACCATGCCTGGTAGTACCACATTTAGAGACAATCAATTCTAGAATTGATGTCTTTCCTTAGCAGTCCATTTTCTTTTTCAGTGAATGAAATTGACTCTCAAATCTTTCCAAATATGAGAGGCATGTTAATGTTCATCTCTTTCTTTGTTTGAGTCCTTCTCCTTCAAACTATGTTTTTCACAAGTCATGGACATCCATCCACATAATTTATGAGTGACTGTGTCTACAGAATGATAGCTCAGTATCAGTGGACTTCCTCCTTAAATAGGAAGACTGATTAGGATTCTTATGTAAGTGTGTGGGTTATGGTGTTACATAGGATTCCATTTTAGGTCCACATAGGTAAGCTAGAATATGCTAATATCAAAATGAGGCTGGGAGTGGAACACTTTAAAATATTTCCTCTAAGCTAGAGATGTTCTTTATTTTTCCCCTATATGAGGAAGAAGGAACAAATGTCTCTGATCTGAAAAATCTAGATAAATTAACTCAATGCATATAACCAGAAATTACATGGAAAGAAATTTATTTAATCTCTTCTGAAATTAAATAGGAAGTTGTTTGATTTCTGGAATTTATTGGGATCATAAGAACATTTTTAACTCCACATTTCTTAATTGATAATTAGAGAAAATATATTTCCAATCTTTAAAAACTAAGTGCCAATTTTTTTCTTTCATAGAAATATCTAATTCTGATTGCTTACCTGTTCTTGTATATATTTTAGTTGTTTGAGTTAGACAGGCACCCAGAAGAATTAAACATCAAAATTCCATATACATGGTCCCCAAAGCTTTATAAACGACAGCAAAAAAATAAAGTTTCTGAAGAACATAATGTTCTCCAAGGTAGGGGGAAGTAATAATGAAATTAGGCATGAAGATGCAAAATAGAGCAGTAAGGAGCTCTCTGAGGAACCCTTGTTTAAAATTTATTATCATTTTATTTTTAATTTTTTTGACATCTTTATTGGAGTATAATTGCTTTACAATGTTGTGTTAGTTTCCACTGTATAACAAAGTGAATCAGCTATATGTATATGTATATCCCCATATCCCCTCCCTCTTGAGTCTCCCTCCCACCCTCCCTATCCCACCCTGCTAGGTGGTCACAAAGCACTGAGCTGATCTCCCTGTGCAATGCAGCTGCTTCCCACTAGCTATCTATTTTGCTTTTGGTAGTGTATATATGTCAATGCTACTCTCTCATTTCGTCCCAGCTTACCCTTACCCTTCCCTGTGTCCTCAAGTCCATTCTCTATGTCTGAGTCTTTATTCCTGTCCTGCCCCTAGGTTAATCAGAACCACATTTTTTTTAGATTCCATATATATATGTTAGCATATGGCATTTGTTTTTCTCTTTCTGACTTACTTCAGTCTGTATGACAGAATTTAGGTCCATCCAACTCACTATAAATAACTCAATTTCATTTCTTTTTATGGCTGAATAATATTCCATTGTATACATGTGCCACATCTTTATCCATTCATCTGTCAATTGCTGGGTCATATGGTAGCTCTATTTTTAGTTTTTTAAGGAACCTCCATACTGTTTTCCATAGTGACTGTATCAATTTACATTCCCACCAACAATGTGAGAGAGTTCTCTTTTCTCCACACCCTCTCCAGCATTTATTTGTAGGCTTTTTGATGATGGCCATTCTGACTGGTGTGAGGTGATACCTCATTGTAGTTTTGATTTGCATTTCTCTAATGATTAGTGATGTTGAGCATCCTTTCATGTGTTTGTTGGCCATCTGTATATCTTCTTTGGGGAAATGTCAATTTAGGTCTTCTGCCCGTTCTTGGTTTGGGTTGTTTGTTTTTTTGATATTGAGCTGCATGAGCTGCTTGTATATTTTGGAGATTAATCCTGTGTCAGTTGCTTTCGTTGCAAATATTTTCTCCGATTCTGAGGGTTGTCTTTTCATCTTGTTTATGGTTTCCTTTGCTGTGCAAATACTTTTAACTTTCATTAAGTCCCATTTCTTTATTTTTATTTTTAATTGCCATTTCTCTAGGAGGTGGGTCAAAAAGTATCTTGCTGTGATTTATGTCATACAAGGTTCTGCCTATGTTTTCCTCTAAGAGTTTTATAGTGTCTGGCCTTACATTTAGGTCTTTTATCCATTTTGAGTTTATTTTTGTGTATGGTGTTTGGGAGCATTCTAATTTCATTCTTTTGCATGTAGCTGTCCAGTTTTCCCAGCACCACTTATTGAAGAGGCTGTCTTTTCTTCATTGTATATTCTTGCCTCCTTTATCAAAGATAAGGTGATCATGTGCATGGGTTTATCACTGGGCTTTCTATTCTGTTCCATTGATCTATATTTTCTGTTCTTGTGCCATCCATACCATACTGTCTTGATTACTGTAGCTTTTTAGTATAGTCTGAAGTCAGGGAGCCTGATTTCTCCAGCTCCGTTTTTCTTTCTCAGGATTGCTTTGGCTATTTGGGGTCTTTTGTGTTTCCATACAAATTGTGAAAGTTTTTGTTCTAGTTCTGTGAAAAATGCCACTGGTAGTTTGATAGGGATTGCATTGAATCTGTGGATTGCTTTGGGTAGTATAGTTATTTTCACAATGTTGATTCTTCCAATCCAAGAACATGGTATACCTCTACATCTCTTTGTATCATCTTTAATGTCTTTCTTCAATGTCTTATAGTTTTCTGTATACAGGTCTTTTCTCTCCTTATGTAGGTTTATTCCTAGGTATTTTATTGTTTTTGTTGCAATGGTAAATGGGAGTGTTTCCTTAATTTCTCTTTCAGATTTTTCATCATTAGTGTAGAGGAATGCAAGAGATTTCTGTGCATTAATTTTGTATCCTGCTACTTTACCAAATTCATTGATGAGCTCTAGTAGTTTTCTTGTAGCACCTTTAGGATTCTCCATGTATAGTATCATGTCATCTGCAAACAGCGACAGCTTTACTTCTTCTTTTCCGATTTGGATTCCTTTTATTTCTTTTTCTTCTCTGATTGCTGTGGCTAAAACTTCCTAATCTGCATTGAATAATCACAGTGAGAGTGGGCAACCTTGTCTTGTTCCTGATCTTAGAGGAAATGGTTTCAGTTTTTCACCCTTGAGAGCTATTTTGGCTTTCAGTTTGTCATATATGGCCTTTATAATGTTGAGGTAAGTTCCCTCTATGCCTACTTTCTGGAAAGGTTTTTTTTTCTTTTTTTAACTCTGGAGAGATTTTATGATAAATAGGTGTTGAGTTTTGTATGTTATTTGTGGCTTTTCCCTTGCTGTTTTTAATATTTTTTCTTTGTATTTAATTTTTGACAGTTTCAATAATATGTGTCTTGGTGTGTTTCTTCTTGCATTTATCCTGTATGGGACTCTCTGCACTTCCTGGACTTGGGTGGCTATTTCCTTTCCCATGTTAAGGAAGTTCCCAACTATAATCTTTTCAAATATTTTCTCAGAACCTTTCTTTTTCTCTTCTTATTCTGGTACCCCTATAATTCGAATGTTGGTGTATTTAATGTTGTCCCAGAAGTCTCTGAGACTGTCCTCAATTCTTTTCATACTTTTTTCTTTATTCTCTTCTGTAGTATTTATTTCCACTATTTTATCTTCCAGGTCACTTATCCGTTCTGCCTCAGTTATTCTGCTATTGATTCCATCTAGAGAATTTTTGATTTCATTTATTGTGTTGTTCATCATTCTTTGTTTGTGCTTTTGTTCTTCTAGGGCCTTGTAAAATGTTTCTTGTATTTTCTCCATTCTATTTCCAACATTTTGGATCATCTTTACTATCATTACTCTGAATTCTTTTTCAGGTAGAGTACCTATTTCCTCTTCATTTGTTTGGTCTGATGGGTTTTTACCTTGCTCCTTCATCTGCTGTGTATTTCTCTGTCTTCTCATTTTGCTTAACTTACTGTGTTTGGGGTTTGCTTTTCACAGGCTCCACATTCATAGTTCCCTTTGTTTTTGGTGTCTGCCTGCAGTTAGTGAGGTTGGTTCAGTGCCTTGGGTAGGCTACTTGGTGGAGGGGACTGGTGCCTTTGTTCTGGTGGATGAGGCTGGATCTTTTCTTTCTGGTGGGCAGGACTGTGTCTGGTGGTGTGTTTTGGGATGTCTGCGAACTTATGATTTTAGGCAGCCTCTCTCTTAATGGGTGGGGTTGTGCTCCTGTCCTGCTAGGTGTTTGGAATGGGGTATCCAGCACTGGAGCTTGCTGGTTGTTGAGTGGAGCTGGGTCTTGACATTGAGACGGAGAACTCCGGGAGACCTCTTGCTGATTGATATTATGTGGGGCTAGGAGGTTTCTAGTGGACCAATGTCCTGAACTCGGCTCTCCCACCTCAGAGGCTCAGGGCTGACACCCGGCCAGAGCACTAAGACCCTGTCAGCCACATGGCTCAGAAGTAAAGGGAGAAAAAAAATAGAAAGAAAGAAAAAGGAAAAAAAATTAAAGTTATAAAAATAAAAATATTATTAAAATAAAAAAAGTAATTAGAAAAAAAAAAGTAAGAGAGCAACTACACCGATAAACAAATCCACCAATGATAACAAGCTCTAAAAACTAAACTAAGGTAAACATAAAACCAGAAACAAATTAGACACAGAAAGCAAACCCCAAGTCTACAGTTGCTTCCAAAGTCCACCGCCTCACTTTTGGTATGTTTTGTTGTCTATTCAGGTATTCCACAGTTGCACGGTACATCAAGTTGATTGTGGGGATTTTAATCCACTGCTTCTGAGGCTGCATGGAGAAATTTACCTTTCTCTTCTTTGTTCACACAACTCCTGGGGTTCAGCTTTGGATCTGGTCCTACCTCTGCATGTAGGTCTCCCTCTGGCATCTGTTCTTCACCCAGACAGGAGGGAGTTAAAGGAGCAGCTAATTAGGGGGTTCTGGCTCACTCAGGCCAGGGGATGAGAGGGGTATGGAATGCAGTGTGAACCTGCGGCAGCAGAGGTTTATGTAATGTTGCACCAGCCTGAGGCACACTGTATGTTCTCCCAGGGAAGTTGTCCCTGGATCACGGGACCTTGGCAGTGGTGGGCTACACAGGCTCCTGGAGGGGAGGTGTGGATAGTTACCTGTGCTTGCACACAGGCTTCTTGGTGGCTGCAGCAGCAGCCTTAGTGATTCACGCCCATCTCTGGTGTCTGCATTGATAGGTGCAGCTCATTCCTGTCTCTGGAGCTCTTTTAAGTGGTTCTCTGCCTTCTGTGAGCAGACAGGGAAGGAATCCCCTCTCTTTACACACCCCAAAACAATGGTCTCTTGCCTCTTAGGCAGGTCCAGACTTTTTCCTGGACTCCCTCCCCACTAGCTGTGGCACACTAGCCTCATTCAGGCTGTGTTCATGCAGCCAACCCCAGTCCTCTTCTTGGGATTTGACCTTCAAAGCCCAGCCTCAGCTCCCAGTTCCCACCCACCATGGAGGGTGAGCAGACAAGCCTCTCGGGCTGGTGAGTGCCGGTTTGCCCTGATCCTCTGTGCGGGAATCTCTCCGCTTTGCCTTCTGCACCCCTGTTGCTGCGCTCTCCTCCACGGCTCTGAAGCTTCCCCCCTGCCCACCCCCTGTCTCCACCAGTGAAGAGGTTTCCTAGTGTGTGGAAACTTTTCATCCTTCACAGCTCCCTCCCAGAGGTGCAGGTCCTGTTCCTATTCTTTTGTCTCTGTTTTTCCTTTTTTACTTTTTCCCTACCCAGGTATGTGGGGAGTTTCTTGCCTTTTGAGAAGTCTGAGGTCTTCCCTGCATTCAGTAGGTGTTCTGTAGGAGCTGTTCCACATGTAGATGTATTTTTGATGTATTTGTGGGGACGAAGGTGATATCCACATCTTACTCCTCCACTATCTTGAAGGTCCTCCTCATAACTCCCTTTTCATTACTGCTCTTTGTGTTCTATTGAGCACACTTTAGTGATTGCTACTAAATAGCGCAATCAGTGAATTTAATCCAAAAAACCTACACCCAAGTAATATATCCTTATTAAGATAATGTGAAAATTAAAGAAAGCAAAGAAAAAAATATATATTTACTTGAGTTAAATATAACCAATTTTAATAGCTTTTTATATTTTCTTCTAGTATGTTTCTAAACCCATAGCAGTTTTAAATACATGGTTATAATTACGTTTTACGTTAAATATTGTAACATGCCCCTCACACTTAGAAACACTAAGTAGTTTTCCATGTAAAGCAGTATTTTTTTAATGCTTCGTAGTATTCCAACAGGTTTTTTTGGCCATTCCCTATTGTTTAAATTAGCTTTTTAAAAATCCCTCTGTTTCATATTTTTATAGATTCTGCTGAGACAATTTTGTTTATGAAAACATTTTAAGTTAAGTATAAATTTCCATAAGATATTTTCTGAGAGATATACTTTCTAGGTCAAAGTATATAAACATATTTAGGACTAATAAGAACACAGTAAAATAGCAGTGTATGCAAATCCTCTTCCACAGGACCCTAATATATTTTTCATTGGTGTTTTGAAAAATAAAGTGCTAACATAATAAGTAATCAGGTTGTTATATTGTTTCTATTTGCATTTTTGTGGTCACCAGTACGTATGCACATTTTCAGATTTGTTTAATTAGTATAATCTCTCTTGTGTTAACTTTTAATGACTTAAGTGTTGTGGTCATAGTATTGTTCTCATTAATTTGTGTGACGTTTTATAAGATTAACATGATAACCTTAATCATTTATAAATACAAGTAATTTTCCCATGTTTTTATTGCTGAATCATATTTTTAAATTATTAGAGTGACACATATTCAATTAAAAAACATCCCTGGGCTTCCCTGGTGGCGCAGTGGTTGAGAGTCCGCCTGCCGATGCAGGGGACGCGGGTTCGTGTTCCGGTCCGAGAAGATCCCACATGCCACAGAGTGGCTGGGCCCGTGAGCCATGGCTGCCAAGCCTGTGCATCCGGAACCTGTGCTCCGCAAAGGGAGAGGCCACAAGAGTGAGAGGCCCGCATGCCGCAAAAAAAACCCCAAAAAAATCCCTAACTAGTGCAATCTTTTGCTTGTGTTATTTCCTCTTAATTGGTCTTATTTCTTCTTTCCTCACCTCCTGTCTCACTTGGCATGGGTCTCTATTAAGCAGCCAAGGGAATAATTTTAAAACATAAATCACATCATATCGTTCCCTGATCAAAACCATCCAATGACTTCCCACCCCAGAGGAAAATCCAAAGTCCTTTACATAATTCCTAAGTCCCTGTTAATGTCAAACATCTCCTATAACTCTTCTTCTCACTCAATCACTCAACTCCCACTGGCCTTCTTACCTTTCCTGGAACCTCAATGCATACTTCCACCTTTGGACCTTGTATTAATATCTTTTAAAGTAATCAACCTTCCCAAATATTCATATGGCTTAATCTCTCTCTTCATTCAGATCTCCTCTTAAATGACAAATCCTCAGTTTTATCTATGATTGTATCGTCAAATCATTCTTCATCCCCTTTTTTTCTTAATAGTCATAGTACCTGTCAGTATTTCAAGACACACACACACACACACACACACACACACCCCACACCTTTGTCTCCCTTACTAGAACAGAAGCTTCAGAAAAGGGGCCTTTTTTCTTCCTCCCTCCCTCTCTCTCTCTTTCTCTCTATCATTCTTCCTTTTTTCTCTTTCTTTTTAATGCTGAAAGCATTGGACCTAGAATAATATCTATATAAAAAAACTACCAGAAACTTAAAAATATAAGAAAGAAATGCAATCACAATCACTGTTAACATATGGGCATTATTTTGTCTTTAGAATTTATTATAGATCTTTTAGAATTTATGATAAATTTTTGAATTTTACATTTAGAGTAAGTATATGGAAATATTTTTTCAAGTTTTTACTTGACTGTATTTTGTAAGCATTTTTTATGTCATTATGTAGTCTTCATAAGCATTTTAAAGGACTGAAGATTATTTCTCAATTATAACTTAATATCACACCAGGGTCACACTATTTTAATTAAATCTTAGCTTAAATATTTTATTAACCAATAGGGTCATCTTCTTTAAATTCATTAGTAAACTTTTGTCATTTTAAATTACTTTAAAGTAAATTTATGTTTTCTTTTTCTTTGAAAATTTACCTTTTTGAAAGCTATTTTTTTTAATTATTAAAATTAAACTGTTTCTATAGTTCACTAAATTTGCTCAAGTCCAATATATTGCTACAGTTCCTTTCTTTTTATTCCAAAAGCTCATTTCTACATTTCTCTTAACTGAGTTTTCCAGATATTTTCTAATATTACTTACTTTAAAACAATACAACCTCTATATTTTTAAATGCTGCTGTTTTTCAGCTTAATTTATCTAGTTTACTTTTTTCTTTGCCATTTGATTTATTCAACTCAGCTAATTTATTTCCTCTCTTTTTTTCAAATAAGGAGAGCATTTAGGTCTATAAACCTCTTTGTTCAAATTCAATGAATTTTTGTCTGTTTGTTTTTATTTTTTAAATATTGACTTAACAGTATATTAAAATTCCACCTTGATCCAATATTTATGTAAGAGGATGCTTTCAAACAGGTGAAAATATTTGAATTATTTAAATTTATTTAATGTCAAGTTCTATTCAATTTTAATTAGAAAATGTACTCTGAATAAATTCTCTTTTACTATTTTTTATGTAGTCATGGAGCTAAATCTGATCATTTTTTAAAAGTTTCCTTTGGTATATTTATCTTTATTCTAGTACATTTTTATCGTTTTTATTAATGCTAGTATGGTTATTTTTAATTTGTCTGTTTCTTTACCATAAAATGAAGCTTTATATCTTTTTTGTTTTCCTCTTTAAATAATATATACAGATCTATTGCTTGTTTGTGTCTCCCTGACATATTCATTTTGCTTTTCATTTTAACTTTACTATGTCATGTTGTTTTAAACCACATAGAAAAATTATGGATTTTTTTAAAATACAAAATTTGAAAAAATGACTTTTCACAGAAAGACATAATTAATGTCATATATTTTCTTGACTACTATGATTATTTTATATATATATAAAGTTTTTTTCAGCATATAATTCAACTAAAGCTAATTTTCAAACCAGAAAAATAAGTGTGGTACCCATTTATCAAAAATGAAGGAGAATATTTGTTTTGCTAATCAATTTTCTTGGGTGAAAATTTAAGGTTGTAATACATATTAAAATATGTATAATCTCATTGTTCCATCTATTGTGATCATGATTTCAATAGTTATTTAGACATATCCCTACACATTCAACTATTTCATTGGTCACAAATACCAGTTCCTTTCTATCTTATTTTTTCACACTTTTTGGTTTATTTATTTGGAGTCATATCTTGGTTATGGCTTATGTATTTGAATATTTTTTTCAGTAATAATGCACATTAGTAATATGCTTTTATAGACCCTGACTATATAAAAAGTTATTCCTTTTAACTCTTTTAGCAACAACTTGGTTCAGAAGAGAATTCTGAGTTACAACCTCTTCCCCTTAAAACATTTCAGATATTACACTAGTAGTCTCTAATATTTAGGTTGTGGAAAAGAAGTCTAAGATTTGTTTTTCAAAATTTAATATGTTATTTTCCAGATTGCTCTATTTTTAAATACTTCTATTCGTATATCATTTAATTAAAAAATTGTATCCTCTTATTCTTTTCCTTTGAGTTTTGGATTATTTTCAAGATTACCATCTAATTACTTTTTTCTCTGCTGTGACATCATGTATTTCTTGCCTGCAATATGAATTTATATCAAACAATTCCATTTTGTTTTCCACAAGGTCTTTTATCACATAAATTTGACTATTACCACAATCAAGACAAATATCAATTTTGAATATGATAGCCAATACTTAATCTGTAATAATGAGCTAAGTCTTTATATGAATTATCAAACAGAACCTTCAGAAGCATTCCTTAATATAGTTTCTCTTACCTCCTTTACAGATGAGGATAGAAAGAAAAATTCATTCATTCATTCTTTCAAAGTCACACAATTAGTAATAATTGAATCAGGCATTCAATTTCTGATTTATTGTACTAAGTTCTTCACAACTGGGCTCTTCTAAAAGGTTCTTATGTATTTTATAGGGAATTCAGTTCAGAGGAAGAATTTTCCTTTGATGTCTGTCCTCCTCTACTACAGAAACTTTTAGAGATCTAAAATATGTTTTCTTCTGTTTAGTCATTTGGCTATAAAGAAAACTGTTATCAGGTCTGGAAATAGAGAACAGAAAAATTGTCTGAATGTCACTTAGCTGCTTCATACTCCTTTTTATGTCTGAGAGAATAGCAATCTTATCTTTTAAGTTGAAGAGAAAGATGATGCAGCGTTCTTAATACTTCCCATGTAATCAGGTCATGTTAGTTCCACTTTTTGAGATAAAGAATATTCTCATCATCTAGGCTGATGGTTCCCAAACCCAGAGTAGTGAAACACACTAAGATGACCCATGATGATCCAAGCCCTCATGTAATTCTTTCCCCTTGACTGTGGGTAGGATTCATGATTTGCTTCTAACTTGTTTTATATAATACATGGTAAGGTGATGGGATGCCACTCCTAAGATTATGTTTTGTTGTATTAAGATGCCATCTGAGCAAACTGGAAAAGAAATTCTTCTACTGGCCTTAATAGGATAGGTAACAATGTTATGAACTACCTGTGAAGAGAGCCACACATTGGGTAGTTTGTGAGCAACCGCTAGGGACCTAAAGTGGCCTCCAGCTTCCACCCAGCAAAATGTTGGGTATCTCAGTAGACAGCTGCATAGATATGGATTCTACCAACTATCTGAATGTACTTGGAAACAGATTCTTTCCTACTTGAGCCTTCAGATGAGAATACAGCACAGCCAGAAACTTGAGTACAGCCTTGTGAGACCCTGAGCAGAGAATCCAGCCAACCTGTGGCTGGACTCCTGACCCATATAAACCATGAGATATTCCTGTGTTTTTATGAACTACTAAATTTATGGTAATTGGTTATACAGCAACAGAGAACTAATACACATGTTTATTTACATAATTAACCTGGAGGAGATGGTTAAAACCATATATTCTTGTACATTTTTTATTATTTTTAAACTTAATCATGATCCTGAGGTAGGAACATGCTTTAAAAACTTTTTTTTCATGAAGCATGCTTGAGAACAATTCTCAGAATAGTATTTGAAAATCAGTGCTCTAGATACTACAAAGAAGAAAGTATCTTTTAGTGAACCACAAGTTGGAGTGTGAGGTCTGCGAAAATCTCAAGTATATTCATGTGAATGGCTTAAACCTGAGCCTCTGTCTATGGGGCAAATACATCTAAAGGGATATCCTTTTCATTCAGTTCAGCTCTCCTGAGAAGTAGAAGCCAAGACAGGACTGGAAGTCTGAGAAATTTGTTGAAGGAAATGCTTGCAAATCATAAAGGAGGCAGGAGCTGACAGTGTGAGGCTTCAGATAGTGATGCAGGTCTGACATTCGGGAAACAAAAAGGAGAAGAAAGCTGGGGCTCATCCTATGCTCTCAGACCCCAGCCCAGTACTAATGATGTCTCAGCCTATGAGAATCCTCAAGCAAAAGTTGCTTATTCAGGTAGGAGGGGTCCAGCTACAAAGGCCACCATGTTATTATCTGGGAGTAACCTGAGTATGGCTTCCATGTTCCTGTCTAGGTAGATCCAGTCATATAGCAGTGGGACTGTCAGTCAACTCTGATCCTTGGAGCAGTTTATCTTAAAAGAGTATCTGAGAGACACACCTCCAGGGCCACATTTTAAATTAAGTTCTGTCACACCCTCCTTAGATCTGTGTAGCCCAATTTACTTAAATTAGGATTTTTTCCTTTCCCTACAATATGGCTGAGAAACATACCTTTTCTTTCCAGTGAAAGAATAAAATGAATGTTCTGTTCAAGGACAGTCACCTGAATATTCCAAACAGGCAGATGGCTTTATCAATTTAGATCTTGGATGACTATACCATTCAGTAAGATTAGAATATTTGCATAAAAGAATTGACACACACTCATATTGATAAATCCGTGATAATATTGTCCATCATTCAAGTCAGTTCACATCTATTAAAACAGGTTCTATCACCTCCTTCCTGCAGTGTTTTATTTTTTTTAATAAATTTATTTATTTTTTATTTATTTATTTTTGGCTGCATTGGGTCTTTGTTGCTGTGTGAGGGCTTTCTCTAGTTCTGATGAGCGGTGGCTACTCTTTGTTGTGGTACACGGGCTTCTCATTGAGGTGGCTTCTCTTGTTGCAGAGCACAGGCAGTAAGCGCACTGACTTCAGTAGTGGCATATGGGCTCAGTAGTTGTGGCTCGTGGACTCTAGAACGCAGGCTCAGTAGTTGTGATTCATGGGCTTAGCTGCTCCATGGCATATGAGATCTTCCCAGACCAGGGTTCGAACCCATGTCCCCATCTTCATTGACAGGCAGATTCTTAACCGCTGAGCCACCAGGGAAGCCCTCCTGCAGTGTTTTGTTTGGTTTCCACTGCATCATACAAGTTCTTACTTTCTCCTTCCCCTGCTGCTTTCTTCCTCCACATTTTTCTTCAAACTTGTTTTTGTGTGTAAAGTAAAATCATGAAATTAGAACAGAACTCTTTAGGAATTCCAAGAGATACGTTTACTCCATAGTAGGACCAAGTTTTGTTTTCAGATGAAATTACACTAATAGACTTTTAAAATAGAGCTCTGTTTTCATGAACAGAATTTTTGTTGTTTCTGTATTAGTTTAATTAAGAATTTCTTAATTTATTCTGCATTTGACACTGTATCAGATATCTTGAAAATACCAATTTACCAATGTATATAAAATATATTTTGGGGTCAAAAAGCTTGAAATACAGTAGAATGAGATGACACATATAACTATAATGTGTGGAAAGTAGTGATATAATTAAAAATTGTGGAGTAGAAAGTGTTAAAGAAATTCAAAGGAAGATTTCCCCTTACTCTGAAAAAATCAAGGATGGCATTCAGAAGTTGATGATTGAACTGAACCTTAAGAAAATAGGCTGCATTTGAGATATGAAAAATGGAGAGTGGGTTAGGATATGTAGAGCCTGCAATCCAGGAAAAAAAGCTTATCAGATAAAGTATTATTTCCATTAAAAGAGATCTATATTCCTCTTTTAATGTTCTCATTTAGGGCTCAGATTAGCCAGTTAATAGAGTAGTAGCAGCTCTCAGCCTTTGCAATCTTGTAAACACTGTATTCAAGTCCAATCCCCCCAGAGCAGCACAGTATGTTTAACTGAAGATATGGTCATTTGCTGCAGACTTTAAGAGATTTTTTTTTTTTTTTTTTCTTTTGCGGTACGAGGGCCTCTCACTGTTGTGGCCTCTCCCGTTGCAGAGCACAGGCTCCGGACGCACAGGCCCAGCGGCTTCACGGCACATGGTATCCTCCCAGACCGGGGCACGAACCCTGGTCCCCTGCATTAGCAGGCGGACTCTCAACCACTGCGCCACCAGGGAAGCCCAAGAGATTTTTTAAAAGCAAAACCCATTAAGACTAGTTGCATTATATCATAGAAAAAAAAAAGATAGGGGTTTTATGAAACATATTGCCCCTTAGCAGAGCTAAATTACTCTCTCATGGCATGGATGAAGGAAGGTGGTAATTTGAGCTTCCAGGACTCTATTTCAGTATTAATTCCGAACTGAATGCTTCAGCTAATTCTATGTGCTATTTGAGCTTTACTGGAAGGATGCATTTGCAAATGTGAACACAGAGAATGCTCTTTATTTCATGGTTTTAAAAAGGCTTAGATTGATGATGGCTCTTTAACATGTTATTTTGTCTGCCAAGTGTGGTTTTTCAGGATGGCTGCTAAAGTTTTGTCTGCATCATAAATGGGCTACTTCCTGGAATATGTCATTCCTAGGGTTGCAATATCCCTAGCCACTCTGTCTTCTTCTTTTTACTCTACAGAGTCCTCATATGTTTATTTTATGTATAATGTTCAGGATTTTCAGTTGTACTTAGCAGGAGGAATAGGGAAAAGTATGTCTGCTTCATTTTCCCAAAAGCAGAAGTTCTGGAGCAGCTTTTAAAAAATATGTCAATGGAAAAATATATAAACCAAGAATTTTATATCCAACTATGCTCTCCTTAACCATTTATTACACACAACATTAATCTCATTCTGTGCGTTTTTAATCTTAGACATTGCAGTTATTATCTGGAGAAGTTCAATTTAGATTTCTTTTTTATATCTTCCCTTTCTCTACTGAACATGTCAATCTTTTCTCTTGCTTCTTGAACATGAGAAATGCAATGCATGTGAAACATGCAAAATGCAACTGCCCTTCTAGTATCTTTGGCTCCTAATTCTATTATTTATGTTTGTTTTGGGGTGGTTTTGATTGATTTTACTCAATATGTGTAACATTTACCTGCTTTTTTCATGCCTGATAATTTTTTATTGGATTCCAAATACTGTAAGTTGTACATTATTTAGTGCTAGATATTTTCATATTCCTATAAATATTCATGAGTTTTGTTCTGAGCCATTCTTAAGATTTTTGGAAAATGTTTGATGTTTTAAGGTCTTGCTTTTTTCTTTTGTTAAATGGCATCACTGCATCGTTTAGTTTAGGTTTATTTATTCCTTTTCTGAGGCAGCATTCTTCTGGTTTCTCTATTTTATTCCCTGTGAATAATGAGCATTTATGCTCTGGCTAGTAAGGAGAGGCAATATTCCTAGTCCTTACTATCCTGAGTGATTGTTCTCTTTAATGCCTTTGGGTAGTCTCTTCTCATCATTGCATAATTTGCTTATACACTTGTGCTGACTGGGAATCCACTCGGTACTCAAGGAGGACACTGCACATCTTCAGAATTCTCTCTCTGTGCAGTTTTCTCCTTTCCAGTATACTACCCTACAGAGTGAATATCATTGAAGGGAGTTGCATGAGGGGCATAAGTAAATTATTTAGTAACATTTTGCAACTTTTCTGAGTCTAAAATTATTTTTAAGTAAAAAGTTTAGAATTTCCAAGATTAATCCACAGAAATCTGTTGCATTTCTATACACTAACAACAAAAGGTCAGAAAGAGAAATTAAAGAAACAATCCCATTTACCATTGCATCAAAAAGAATAAAATACTTAGGAATAAACCTACCTAAGGAGGCAAAAGACCTGTGCCCTGAAAACTATAAGATGCTGATGAAAGAAATCGAAGATGACATGAATAGATGGAAAGATGTACCGTGTTCTTGGATTGGAAGAATCAATACTGTCAAAATGACTATACTACCCAAGGCAATCTTCAGATTCAGTGCAATCTCTATCAAATTACCAATGGCATTTTTCACAGAACCAGAAAAAAAAACTTAAAATTTGTATGGAGACACAAAAGACCCCAAATAGCCATAGCAATCTTGAGAAAGAAAAACAGAGTTGGAGAAATAAAGCTCCCTGACTTCAGACTATACTACAAAGCTACAGTCATCAAAAGAGTATGGTACTGGCACAAAAACAGACATATAGATCAATGGAACAGGATAGAAAGTACAGAAATAAACACACATACCTATGGTCAATTAATCTACAACAAAGGAGGCAAGACTATACAGGGAGAAAAGACAGTCTCTTCAATAAATTGTGCTGGGAAAATCTGGACAGCTACATGTAAAACAATGAAATTAGAACATTCTTTAATACCATACACAAAAATAAACTCAAAATGGATTAAAGAACTAAATATAAGGCTGGATGTCATAAAACTCTTAGAGGAAAACATAGGCAGAACACTCTTTGACATAAATTGCAGCAGTATCTTTTTTGATCCATCTCCTAGAGTAATGGAAATAAAAACAAAAATAAACAAATGGGACCTAATGAAACTTAAAAGCTTTTGCATAGCAAAGGAATCCATAAACAAAATGAGAAGACAACCCACAGAATGAATGAAAATATTTGCAAATGATGCAACCCACAAGGGATTAATCTCCAAAAATTACAAACAGCTCATGCAGCTCAATATCAAAAAACCAACCAACCCAATCAAACCATGGACCGAAGACCTAAATAGACATTTCTTCAAAGAAGACATACAGATGGCCAAGAAGCACATGAAAAGATGCTCAACATCATTAATTATTAGAGAAATGCAAACCAAAACTACAATGAGATATTACCTCACACCAGTCAGAATGGCCATCATCAAAAAATCTACAAACAGGATGTTGTAGAAAAGGGAACACTCCTACACTGTTGGTGGGAATGTAAATTGGTACAGCCACTATGGAGAACAGTATGGAAGTTCCTTAAGAAAACTAAAAATTGAGCTACCATATGATCCAGCAATTCCACTCCTGGGCATATATCTGGAGAAAAACATGGTTTGAAAGGATACATGCATCCCAATATTCATTGCAGTGCTGTTTACAATACCCAAGACATGGAAGCAACCTAAATGTCCATTGACAGATGAATGGATAAAGAAGATGTGGTACATATATACAATGGAATATTACTCAGCCATTAAAAAGAATGAAATGATGCCATTTGCAGCAACATGGATGGACCTGGAGATTATCATACTAAGTGTAGTAAGTCAGAGAGAGAAAGACAAATATCATATGATATTGTGATATATGCGGAATCTAAAAAAAAATGATATAGGTGAACTTATTCACAAAACAGAAACAGACTCACAGACTTAGAGAAAGAACTAATGGTCACCGGGGGGAAGGATGGGGGTAGGATAGAATGGGAGTTTGGGGTTGACATGTACACACTGCTATATTTAAAATAGGTAACCAACAAGGAACTACTGTATAGCACAGGGAACTCTGCTCAGTATTCTGTAATGGGAAAAAAATTTGAAAAAGAATAGATACATGTATATGTATAACTGAATCACTTTTATGTATACCTAGAACTAACACAACATTGTTAATCAACTATACTCCAATATAAAATAAAAGGTTTAAAAAATAAATATAAATTCTTAGGAATACGTTTAGCAAAGTATGTGCAAGACCTATACATTGAATGTCCATACTATGATTCTATTTGTGTAAAATGGAAATATAGTGACAAAAAGCAGATCTGTGGTTGCTTGCTGATGATACAAAGACATAGGAAACTGCTATTGGCAGTGATAGATATGTTCATTATCTTGGCTGTGGTAATGGTTTCATCGGTATATACATATGTCAAACCGGTCAAATTGTATACTTTAAATATACATATTTTCTATCAGCTAGACCACAATAAGCTTTTTAAAAATTAAAAAAAAGAATTATGCTCCCTTGTTGCCTTGCTTTATATGTTGATTTTGAAAATTCTGATGCCAACCTTGTTTTGCCTTTTTAATTTATTTTCGTGAAACCTTGAACATTTTATCTTTGCCTTTTTATTAGAATATGTTTCAGAGATAATGATTGTGGGTTAATTTTGCCAGGTACTTTGAGAGCCTTTTCAACATGCAGATTCAGGTCTTTTTCTAATTCTGGTTGGGATCAGAGTTTTAAAGATTAGCTCTGGTCCATTGTTTTATTTTTCTTCATCAAATATTTCAATAATATGAAAATTATTCCTTTTTTCTGTCTTCCATTTCCACTATTTTTTCCAATCATTTAATTTTTTTCTTTATGTTATTTTCATTTTCTTTTTTTTTAAATTGCATCTTCATCTGAGCCTACTTTCATTTTTCCTGAACTTTAATCTCTTTCCTTGTCTCAAACCCATGTACTAGCACTGAATTCCTCTTTTCTGCACTGGGTTCTGGTAAATGCTTTCAGGCAGAAATCCAGAGCATTTTGAGGCTAAATTGTTCATTTTTCTTCTCTCATGGTTGCCACAGTTCTGTACTTCCTTTTGTATAATGTCTGAAAGAATTTTTTGTCTAGTTTTTCAGTTCTTTTTTGTGGGAGTGCAGTGACAGTGTTTTTGCAATATAATAAAAATAGAATTTTGTTGATAATTTCCCAAAGCGTGTCTTATTAAATCCTCCCTAATATACTTTCCAGTGATTCTAGTATTTGATTTTGCTTCCTTATTGGTAACTGAGGCTGTATCTTCAGTGTAAGTACATTTATTATTTATAAATGCTGTATGTTCAAACATTCTAATGTACTGCCTCATTCATACATTCAATTGAAAACAACAAAGTATGTAATAAAAATATGAAGTACTCTGGTTTCTGCTTAAGGTGTAGCGAGCTGGGAAGAGTATTGCTTTCACCATTAAAGCAATAAAAAATTCAGGGAAATCAAGTAAATAACAACTTTACTTGTACTTATGAGAAAATTGAGGTTGCAGTGTAATCAACTGGCCTAAAATCTAAGGAAAGAAAGGATTCTCAAGGAAGAGATGCGTCAAGGAAAACATTGCACTGGTCAAAGTTAAACAGGCAAGAAAGCCTTATGGGTATTGGAAGAGGAGAGAGAGACCAGAGCTCAACTCCATAGAAGCAAAGGGCAAGAGGGTTTTTAAGTGCTGGGGTGAGCTGGTGGAAAAGTACAGAGTGTGGTAGGGGAAGTCATGGGCTATCTGTGTTTGCTAATTGACTTTATCTAAAGGAAGAATAAACCTCACATAGCTTTATGACAGGAAGTAGTTTTGCAACTTGGAGCAAAACATCCACTGAAGGTAGGCTTGCTCCTACTCTCCCACAGAGACTGCGGGACAGGGGCACCGTCTTTCCTGATGAATACATTTCAAAAGGAGCACTCCAGTTTCCTTGAGAAACTCCTGAATTGAAAAACTGGCAAGAGATTTTTTTAAAAGATTTATATCCCCAAGGGGCAGAAGCAGTTTATAGTTGCAAGTTTTCTAAAGTAAATGGTATAAGAAATGGGAGGTCAGGGACCTAGAGTAAGCAGGAAGCCTGTCTGAAGTTTAGTCACGCTGGTTGGATGGGATATAAGCACTGGTTTACCTGGGGCAGACATAGATTGCTATAAAAACTAGGAAGAATTCAGATAAAATTTTCTGTAAATTGATGAAAGCCACGTAGAGTATGGTCTAGAATAAGACCATAGAGCCACAGATATAGTGGAAATTATCACCCATTAGCAGGTTCTTCTCCATGGATCTCAACAGATGCTCATGAGAAAGACTGAGGGCAGGGCACAAGACCACAGAGAGCCTCCCTGTGGTCCAGGCCTGAGGCAGAGCAGCCACAGTGCTGTGGACGAGGCAGGAAACTGCCAGGATCCTCTGCCCTTTCTTCCCAATGGAATAAAAGCTTTAAGCCATTGGGGAAGGCAGAAAAACCTGTTTCTCTCAGACTCAGAAGAAGACCCAGTGTAGCTGTAGGAAAAGATCAGGAAAATAACTGTCTACTTCTGGGGGCAGGAGCAAGCTACCATCCTGGGCCTGTATCATTGGAGATCCCCTCCTGCCAGGAAAGGGTCAGGGTCATTGAGACGGCCCCACCTCTGAGAGCTATTAATTCAAACTTTATATTGTCTCTTCTGACTGTCTGTCAGAATATGTCTGTCATATTTTAAGGATTTATTTATGTATGATTTTCATTTTCTTCCAAAAAACGGCCTAATATATGTGAAGAATCTGTATACAAGGGATACAATGCATCTTACTGAGAAGTATGTTTGGGGGAAAAAAATAGCAAATGTTGTGGATATGAGAGGTTTGCAAGTTCTCTTTCTTTTTCTGACCCTACTTCTGAGTAAGGGATGTGAAGAACAATGGCATAGAATCCTATTATGCCATTTTTGTTGACATTTCTTGGTCCATGAAGCCACCCCTGCAGCATGGCCCCAGGATCATCATTGTGCTCTTGGCAATGATTGATACTGTTCAGCAGATGTTATTGCCCCATCACATAGCTTTGGTTTAATTTATTCTTGCACGATTGCATTGCTCTTTATGTTTCTATGCTGTATATTATTACAACACAAAAAGGGGCTTTGTTAGCATGAGTGTACCATAGAGATCCAGCAAGAGTCTTCTAATCATTTTGGTTTAGAGATGTTCAAAAAGAATAAGTTGTGCCCTTGGGGCCTGGTAATTTAAAGACACCACTGTAAGCACTTTTGGGAGAATAATAATAAACAACAACAGCAATAATAACTAGAATAGCTAAAATGTTAATCCCCACCATATTTGCATTAGTTATAATGATATTCATTTTACAGATGAGATTTCTGAGACAGTACGTTTTAATAACTTATTCAAGATCACACAATAACACGTTGGAATTGTTAAAATTCACATCCAGACTGATGTAAAAAGACCATGATCTTAAAGTTTTTTTTTTTAAAGCGTTGTTGGTCATATGACTAAAGAAGAATAATATAAATTTTTTGATTTGCTATTATGTTTCAGAATTCTGTGGAGTAATTTATTAAAAGATGCATATTTCTAGGTCTAATACTTCCTCTCCCCTAGACCTTCGAAACCAGACTTTCTCAGGGTATATACCTCTGGAGTGTGCATTTTTTTAAATTTAATATGTTAAAAATTTTTTGGCCATGCTGTGTGGCATGTGGGATCTTAGATCCCGGACCAGGGATGGAACCCGCACCCCCTGCGGTGGCAGCTTGGAGTCTTAACCACTGGACTGCCAGAGAAGTCCTCTGGAGTATTCATTTTTAACAAGTAATCCTAGAATTCTTATGCACAGTAAATTTGAGAGCCCTACCACCTCCAGCTAACCCTCCAGCACTTCATTAATAAGCTTGTTGGACAGCAGATTTGGAATAGCTTCTTAGGTCCTTTGAGTATGGCAGCCAATTTTTGGAGCAGCATTTTAAGTTTTCCCCATCTCCATGCTAAAATCAATTAAGTAGCTAGTACAGGGAACTTCTCCAGCTGATTTGTTGCAAGCTTAGCCACAACTCATCAGTGTTGTGGCATGTGCCATCCTTGTCTGGCCTTGAATCATCTCACCTATTAGGAAGGTTTCCCACAGCAGGAAATCTTTAAGCAAATGTAAAACTAAAGCCCTGTACAGCCTAAGGGCAAACAAGGATGAAGATGGATGAAGGAAGAAGTGAAAAATAGAGAATTACTTTGATTTCCTAGAGAAAAATTTGATAGTTAAAAAAAAAGAGAAATAAAATATAATGCATATATTTACTTATTAATGACTGTGGTGGTCAGTGTTTTAAGTATCGATTATAGAGTTTGCTCTTTGCTGGATGATGTAGTTATAGAAGCTGCTAAATAAGAACTTGCACTAATAAATTTAATAATTCATGTTTGAATAAAATTTCATACTTTTATAAATATTTTGACTTAGGTCATTTCATTTGACTCTCAAAAAGTTCTTGGTAGGTAGGTTAATAGTATTTTTCTCCATTTTAGCACACAGTTGGTGTTTATTGAATAAACTTTGAATACATTCAGAAATAACTAAACATAATTAGGGATTAAATATTCTTACCCCATAGTCACACAGCCTTTAAATCATACAAGTACTATATCCATATCATTAGGTTTTTTATACTCTTCAAACTTGTCTACACTTCTTCTAATTCTTCCAAATATTACTCCCTTAGACTCTTTCCTGACAATCCTATTTACCTCTGTATCCTTAGCTCTAACATAGCACCAATTAATGAAAGAATACAACGTATTATTCTTGTGCTTAGGAGTTTCCTATGTTTTATTGGAATCATGTCTCCATAAAAAAATACATCAGAATACAGGGCAATGTATAACTAAGGCACATAAGTAAATTCATCAATCATTTAAATATATTAAAAATCGAAGAGACAATTGAATAGTTGTAGTAGGCAGGATTTCTAAAATGAGACCCCAAATATGTCCCACTATAATCTCCAAAACCTATGAATATGGTGAGATATCACTTCCATGATTATGTTATGTTATGTGACCATAAGACAGGGAGATTATCCAGGTGGGTGTGATTTAATCACATGAGGCATTAAAAGCAGAGCACCTTCTCCAGCTGATGACAGAAGGGGAGGTGAGAGAGTTGAAGCATGAGAAGGAGTTGATGTACCACGGATGGCTTGAAGTGGGCCACATGAAAAGTACAGGGAGTCTTAGTTGCTGAGAGAGGCCCCAAGTTAGCCAGCAAAGAAATGCACACTCAGCCTGCTATTGCAAGGAAGTGTATCTGCTGAGAGGCTGAACTGAGCCTGGAAGCAGATTGTTTCTCAGAATTTCCAGATAAGGACCCAGGCTGGCCAACCCTGATTTTGGGCATGTGAGATCCTGACCATAGAACCCAGTGGAGCCTGCCCATACATCTGACCTACAAAACTGCCGTCATAAACGGGTGCTGTTTTAAACCATCATATCTGTAGTAAATTACAGGAATAGAAAACTATTCGATTTAATAGCAGTGGCTGAGGTTTTCAATAAAGGCTTATGGAACTTGTTTTTCTGAGAATGAAATAAGTGTTAATTTTAATAGTTTCCTAATTCCTTTTGTAACAAACGACCACAAACTTTAAAGCAAAAAACAGCACAAATTTATTACCTTAACAGTTCTGAAGTCAGAAGTCAAAAATCAGTCTCACCGAGCGAAAATCAGGCAGAGCTATTTCCTTTCCAAAAAGCTCTAGAGGAGAATTCACCTCTTTGCCTTTTCTACTACAGAAAGAGGCTGCTGCATTCTTTGCCCTGTGGAACCTTCCTCCATCTTCAAAGCCAGCAATGGCCTTTTAAGTCTTTTTCACATTGTATCATTCTGACTGACATTTCTGTCTCCCACTCCCACATTTAAGATCCCATGTGATTCTACTGGGCCCACCTAGATAACAGAATAACCTCTCCATCTCGTGAGCAGATTAATAAAATTAATTCCATCTGCTAATTTAATTATTCTTTTCCATGTAACTAACATATTCATAGGTTACAGGGATTAGAATGTGGACATATTTAGGAGGCCATTATTTTACCTACCAATAATATTTAGAAGAAAAAATGATATGCTGGCCTGGCAATGAATTGTGCAAAAACTACGCTTGGTAAATTACTAACTGTGCTTATTTTCACTTATGGGTGAGATGTTTACTTATAAGTAGATTTTTTTTTTTTTGGAAAAAGAAATGTTTGAAAAGATAATGAGCCTTAGCAGCCCATGAAATATTTGAATGCTTACGTGTACAAAGTTCTATCATGCTGTGAAATGTCCTCTTTATTGAGAATGGAGATGGGGGAACTTATAATAATTTCTTAAACAGTATAAATCTTTAATGTTTGGAAAATACTTTTCCAGACATTATTCCATTTATTTATAAGGACATCTGTGAAACTTTTGCTGACTTTTCTGATCTGCATTTCTCTCCTTTCTCAGAAGCAATTTAAAAATAATCCTGTCATAACCTTCATAAGAGTATATTTTGATAACTCTTTTAATATTTGTCATTAAGTGCAGGGGCATCTCTATATCGCCAGTGCTTGGGTAGTACCTGGCACCTACCTATGCTGGTATATGTTTACTGATAATGAATGCACCTTGAATAAATCATTGTTCCATAGAAGGAATAAATAGGCTAGTAATGGTTGAGGTCAGAATTACAGAACATTTTCCTCTGATTCTGATCCTAATATCTAAACTGAATACATTTAATGATCAAGATTTAGCTAAAGTTTAAAAGCAAAATTTATCAAGTAATATGATCTCTTCTGTGATAACATTTGTATAAAAATCTAAATTTGTTCAACCATGATAATGCTTAGCTATATATGTGTTATGTTATGGTTTTGTATCTTATGTTAATTAATATTGTACACAAATAAGTATCTATGCACTTGTGGATGAATAAATGTATGTCTTGATATGTTTAGTTTGTAAGGGCCACATATAAGTCCATTTTAGCAAATACCACCAGAGCTTCTAAGGTATGGACTTAAGAAATTCATTTTTTGCAGCAGCACAAAGGGAATGTTATTAACATGAATTTTTCTGTTACATATTCATTAAAAATCTCTCCACGGGGCTTCCCTGGTGGCGCAGCAGTTGAGAATCTGCCTGCTGATGCAGGGGACACAGGTTCGAGCCCTGGTCTGGGAGGATCCCGCATGCTGCGGAGCAACTAGGCCCGTGAGCCACAACTACTGAGCCTGTGCGTCTGGAGCCTGTGCTCCGCAACAAGAGAGGCCGCGATAGTGAGAGGCCCGCACACCGCAATGAAGAGTGGCCCCCGCTTGCCACACCTAGAGGAAGCGCTCGCACAGAAACGAAGACCCAACACAGCAAAAATTAATTAATTAATTAATAAACTCCTACCCCCAACATCTTCTTTAAAAAAAAAAAAATCTCTCCACATAATGACATGGAAGTCTCCTTTGCTTAAGTGTGTCTTTTCTCATTTTAATCAAACATCTTTATTATTACCTATGTGTCGCATATTCCTTCTTTCTGCTCCCACAAGCTCTTGGCAGTTCAGATTTCCATAGGTTTAGCTGTTGTTTCATTCTTTCCACAATATCCAGGCACCAGAGTATGCTTATGAATGCTCTTTTATCTCTTTTACATATATTTTTTTGCTCAGTAGGCACTTTAATGCCTTATGGTGACAAAAAATTAACGCCTTTCTATGATCTCATATACAAGTAATTTCTTAGCTTCTCTATCTTTTTAAAATTAACATGGAAGCAGTGGTGTAAATGAACCAGAAGAAGGACCAGAAGAAAGAAGGTTTAGATCCTAGATGAATTTTTCTATTCACTAGTTATGTGACCTTGGGAAAACTCCATAGCCTCTCTGATTCTAAATTTTCATCTTTAAATTACATAGACTAGCTCCTACCTATGTTAAAGATATGTCAAAAATAAACAAGTATAGAGGATAATATAATAGGTACCAATTTACTTACTTAAAAAATAAGAACTTAACAAATATTGGAGATTCTATACAATCTTCCCCAATCACGTTCTCTCCCATTTATCCTCAGGAATAATCTTTAAAACTTATTTTGTGCAGATCATTCCGATATGTGCGCTTTTAATTTTTACTACATGTGAATATATTGTTTGTTCTGAATGTTGTTTTATTTATCTTAAATTTGTTATTACAATATGGAAGTAAGCTTTTTTTTTTTTTTAAAGAAGATGTTGGGGGTAGGAGTTTATTATTTTATTTATTTATTTTTGCTGTGTTAGGTCTTGGTTTCCCTGCGAGGGCTTTCTCTAGTTCCGGCAAGCGCGGGCCACTCTTCATCGCGGTGCGTGGGCCTCTCACTGTCGCGGCCTCTCTTGTTGTGGAGCACAGGCTCCAGACACGCAAGCTCAGTAGTTGTGGCTCACGGGCCTAGTTGCTCCACAGCATGTGGGATCCTCCCAGACCAGGGCTCAAACCCGTGTCCCCTGCACTGGCAGGCAGATTCTCAACCACTGCGCCACCAGGGAAGCCCTGGAAGTAAGCATTTTTGTACATCTTATCTCCCTGTGAATATGTGCAAAAATTTTGACAGGGAATATCATTAGAAGTGAAATTCATGGGTTGTAGGGTATGCGTGACTAGCTTTAGTCACGTTTGCCAGATTGCTCTCCCCATTGTTTGTGACAGTTATATTCCCACTATAATTTATGAGAACTCCCATTGCTCCACATACTCACCAATACTTGGTTTGGAGTGAAAAATGATACCTCAATATGGTGTTCCACATTTTTAACATATTTACTGATGTATGATTGACTTATAATAAACTGCATATATTTAAAGGATACAATCTGATAAGTTTTGACAAATATATATATTCCTTGCTCTAGGATTTCCTTATGCTTCTTTGTAAGCCCTTCTTCCTGATTCCCCTCGCCCCCACCACTGTCCCCAGGCACCCACTGATCTGTTTTATGCCACTTAAATTAGTTAGAATTTTCTAAAATTAAAAAAAAATGGAATAACAGTGCATGCATTTGGGGGGGGGGTGTCTAGCTTCTTTCACTCAGTTTGATTATTTGGAGATTCACCCATGCTGTAATCTGAATAGTTCACTTATTTTAATTGTTGAAAGATAGCTCATTGCCTGGGTGGACCACTGTTTGTTTATGCATTCAACTATTGATGGACATTTGAATTGTTTCGAGTTTTTGGTCATTATAAATAAATTTGCGGTAAACATTCATGTACACATCTTTGGATGCATATTTTCAGTTCACTTTATTTCTCTAGTTCATTTCTTAGGCATTAAATGGCTGAATAATATGGTAGGTCTGTGTTTACTTTTGTTTTCTGAAGGGGTTTTACAATTTTACAACCTGAATGAGAGTTTTGAAGTTTCTATATATATTCTGCACACAAGTTCTTTATCAATTACATGATTTGCAGATTATTTTGTCCCAGTCTTTCACTTGCTTTATCTTTCACTTAATAGTGACTTTCAGAAAGCAGCAGTTTTTAATTTTGATGAAATCAAATTCTTTAGTTTTCACTTTTATGGATCTTGCTTTTAATTTCACAGGTTAATTTTTTTTTTTTCCTAACAGAAAGTCACCAAGTTTTCCCAGATAATTTCTTTTAGTTATCTTACAATTTTAGAGTTTACATTTAGGTCTATGAATCATTTTAGATTCATTTTGTGTAGGATTTGGGAAATGGATCAAGGTTGTTGTTTTTTTTTAAATATAGACATTTAGCAGTTATAGCGGTATCGTTGAACAGATTCTTTTTTCTCCATTGAATTACCTTTGCACCTTTATGAAAATTAAGGTTCTATATATGTGAGTCTATCTATGGTTTTTCTTTTTGGTTTAGTAGTCCTATTTGTCTATTTTTATACCAATAGCCAACTGTCTTTATTACTGTAACTTAATAAAAAGCATTAAAATAAGGAAGTCACAGTGAAGCTTCATTTTTTTCAAGGTTTTTTTTTGGGGAGGGCTATACTTAGGTCCATTGCATTTCTTCATCAATTTTAAAAAGAGCTTGTCAATTTATATATATAGTTTTAGAAAAGACTGCTGGTATTTTAATAGGGAATACACTGAATCTATAAATAAATTTTGGAAGAATTGATATTTAACAGTAGTAAATCTTTCAACTTATGACTGTGATTCATTTCTTCATTTATTTAGGTCTTTAATTTCTCTCAGCACTATTTTGTAGTTTTCCATGTACAGGTCTTTTGCATATTTTACCAGATTCATTTTTTTAGTGTTTCATAATTTTTTGTTATTGTAAATTGAATTTTTAAAATTTTGATTTTCAATTGTTGTAGTACTTAGAAAACAATTGATTCATATATACAGAATCTGACAGAACTCACTTATTAGTGTTAATAGCTTTTTTATAAATTATTTTGAATTCTACACAGACAACCATGCCTGTGAATAAAGGTTTTACTTCTTTTACAACCTAATTGTTTTTTAATTACTTTTCTCTGTCGTGTTATACTAGCAAGAATTTCCCTTACACTGTTGACTAGAAGAGTCTTGTATCTGATCTTAGCGACAAAATGTTCAGTGTTTCACTGTTTGGTCTGGTGTTAGTTGTAAGGTTTTTATAGATTCTTTTTTAGCAGATTGTGTTACTTACCTTCTGTGTCAGGGGTCCTAAAGACTACTCCCAGGACTGGTGATTGATTGGGTAGTCATTATACTGACTATTACAAATTATCACAGTATAAGGGTACACAGAAAAATCAACAAAGAGAAAAGGCACATACGGAAAAGTCTGAAGGAAACCAGACATAAGCTTCCGAGAGTCCTCTACCAGGAGACTTGTGAAGGACACATTTAGTACATTCAGCAACCAGTTGCGACAACACATACAGACTGTTACGTAATAGGGATGTTTGCCTGAGCTTAGGTGTCCAGAGATTTTATTGGGGATCTGCCATATAGGCACATAATGTCCACATGACTGACTGTAGTTATCGAAACTCCAGACCCTTAGAAGGAAAGCAAGTGTTCACATAAATCACACTGTTTGCACAAACTATCTAGACTAGCTAGTATAGTACGTTTCAAAGATGTAAGCATTCAAAACACTCTTATCAGTTAGAACATTCCAAGAGCTCGATTCCCAGGAATTGGTCAAGGGCCATTCATGAAAATTGGGAAATGCAAGGCTTGAGCAACTCAGGCATGTTGAGTTAACTCTTTCCCACATACTTCTATTCCAAGTTTCCATAACGTTTTCCTCAGGAATGATGTTGGATTTTGTTAAACACTTTTTAAACACTTTTTTTGCATCTTTTGAGAGTATCATAAGTTTTTTTTATTATTTAAGCTATGAATATGGTTAAAAACATAGATCGATTTTCAAATATTAAACAAACTTTGCCTTCTTGGCATAAAATCTCTTGGTAGTTAGGTATTTTAGCTTATATGTGTTCTTGGATTTGATTTGCTAAACTTTTGTTTCAAATTTTTGGTCAAGTTGTTTGAAGAATTTTTTCCAATCTTCTGTATGGTTATTTATTTTCTGTCTATTTTTTCTATGAGTTATTGAGAGGGGTATTGAAATCTTCAACTATCATTGTGGATTCTCCTTGTTCTGTCAGTTGCTTCATTCATTTGGAAGCTCTGTTATAGATGTTCAGACTTATTCTCTTATCTTGATGAATTTGCTTATTTATTATTATTGAATAATCTCCTGTATTCCTGGTAATATAATATTATATATAATCTAATTTTATATTAATATAGCCATCCCAGCTTTCTCTTGATTAGTGCTGGCATATCTTTTTCTAAATTTTTACTTCTTTATGTCTTTACACATGAAGTGTATTTCTTATAGGCAGCTTATAGTTGGGGTCTGCTTTTTCTTCCAATCTGACAATGTTTACCTTTTAGTTGGGATATTTAGTCCATTTGCATATAATGTGTTCATTCATATAGTTACATTTAAATTGATAAACTGATACTTGTTTTCTCTTTCTGCCATATTTTATTTTTTCCCATTTTTCTCATTTTCTGCCTTCTTTTCAATTATTTCTTTATAATTCTGTTTTCCTTCTACTTTCTTATATATTCTGTGTCTTTTATATTAATGATTGTTTTGGGATTTATATTTTACATCTTTAACTTATCACCCTCTAACTTCAAGTGATATTATACCACTTCTGAGCCGTGCTCATTTTAGTGCTGTTAATTCCCCATTATTGAAGTAAGACCCACCTGTATACTTTACCTAATGTCTCATGTTTCATGTATTTTCCATTCTAGCTGGTGAGAGACAGCACTATTCACAGCTGTGTTGAGTGTTGGGTATTATTACCTCTAACCCTGTGGCTGTTTCTTTCCTCAGCCTCAGATATTTCCCTTATATGCATGCACAGATCAGTTCTCAACTGAATGTATAAAGGGACTCTCTGCAGATATCTGGAAATCTCTGTGTGTGCAGCTTCCCCCTATTTAGGAAGTTTAGCCACATTGGTCTTCCTAGACTCTCAGGAAGTCTTCCAGACTCCTGGTATATTAGTTTCCTATTGCTACTGTAGCAAGTCACCACAAAATGGTGGCTTAAATCAACAGAAATTTATGATCTTATAGTTCTTTAGATTAAAAGTCCAGCATGAGTGTTACTGTGCTAAAACCAAGGATTCAGCAAGGCTGAGTTCCTTTCAGCATGCCCCAGGGGAGGATCCATCTCCTTGACTTCCAGATTCCTTGGATTACATCCCATTCTTCCATCTTTAAAGCCAACAATATTGCATCTCTATCTCTCTAACCATTTTTCTATAGTTATGTCTCCCTCTAACTCAGAACTGCACTGGGAAAGTTTCTTTGATTTTAAAGACTCATGTGATTAGATTTGGCTCATCCAGATAATCCAGGATTATCTCCCCATATTAAAGTTTTTAATGTCTACAAAGACCCTTTGCATGTAAGGTAACATATTGACAGATTCAGTGGATTAGGAAATGGACATCTTTGTAGGACCACTATTCTACTACTACACCTAGGTTTCTCCTCATTACAACAAGACCTAGAAACTTTCTCAAGATAGTAAACTGGACATTTTGAGGAAGTAGCTCCTTTGGCTCCCACCTCTAAATATTCAATGTCCTTCATTGGCTTATGTTCACAGTCTTTTACACTGTGACCTCATATATTTTGTCTGTTTTTTCACTTGTTGCATGAGAAGGTAAACCCAACCTTTGTTACTCCTTCTGGGCTAGAAGCAGAAGTCCTTCATACCTCACTGTTTTAAACTGAATTTTCTTGATTTCTCATAAACTTGGACATCTTTTAGTTCTCTTTTTATTTTATTTGCTTGGCTAACTCAGATTTCCTTTTTTTTGAATTGCTTTTTTATTTTCTCTTTTGATTTTTCTATTGAGAAGTTTTTCTTTTTTCTTATTGTTTTATAGAAATTATTGATATGTTTTGAAGAATAATTTTTTATCAGTGTGTGCAATATACCTATTTTCTTCCAGTATATGATTTATTGTAGTCTCACTTGTTTATGGAGAATTTTTATTCAGAGAAAGGTTTAATATTATTATAAACATATTTATCATGTTTTGAAGATTTGTGCTTGAGACATCTTTCCCTGTCATGCAGTTGCAGAGAAATTCTACACCATATTTTTCCTAAAATATTAAAGTTTTTTTTTTCTTTTGCATTAGGTCTTTAATCATCTGAAATTTATTTTGGTGTATGGTATGAAGTAGAGATTCCCATTATTTTTATATGAATAGCAAACTATACTATTTACTGACTAATCCATTCTTTTCATAATGATTTATGAATCTTGTTGCCATTCCCTTAGTGTAGTCTTTTGGTGATGAATTCTTGCTTGTCTGAAAAATATCTTTGATATCACCTTCCTTTTTTGAAGGATTTTCCATCAGGTAAATAATTATAGTTTGGCAGGTATTTTCTTTTAGCCATTAAATTTATCATTCCACTGTCTTCTGATTTTCATTGTTGTTGTTTAAAAACATTTGTAAAGTTCTGCAGTTCTTTTGATATCAATTTTCTTGTCTCTGGCTGCTTTAAGATTTTATTTTTGTACTTAGCTTTCAGAAGTTTTACTATGATATAACTAAGTGTGATTTTCTTTGTATTTATCTTGCTAAGGTTCTACTAGTTGCATGTTAAGCCTGATATATTCTTTTATCAATTTTGAAAAATTCATGCCTTCTGGCCTAGTCTCTCTTTTTTTCTCTCTTAATCTTCAATTATATGAACCTCTTCCCCATATCTCATTTATCTTTGGATTTATTTTGTATCATTTCTTTGTCTCTCCATGCTTCAGTTCAGATATTTCTACTGTATTATCTTCCACTTCCCAAATTCTTTTATCAACTGGGCCTAATACATCAGTATGTCCATGCTTGGAGCATTAAATCATTCTTTAAGTCATGCATTCATCAGAATTTCTGAATAATTCATTTTTTATACGTTTCACTCAACTCTCATGCTTCACCCTCTTATTTATTAAACATTAATTGCATATGAGTAATTTTAAAGTATAATTCTGATTTTTTAAAATCCTAAATTTATTGTGCATTTCTTCTCATTGTTATTTTCTCTTGATTTTCAGTCAGTTCTTGTCTATGTGCCTGACTAGTTTTGATAGAGTGCCAGAAAATGTGGGTAAAAATTTAAAAATTAATGAGGCTCTGAATGATGTTATCTTCCTCCATGTATAATTTACTTTTCTTTCTGGAAGACAATTTAAGCCATTCAGAAGTTGAATTGACTAATATCTGGGCTTCAATTCCGGTTATCCATTATACTATAAGATAGTAAAATGTGCCCCACAAAAGTCAGAGTTGAAAGGTAATAAGTATTTGTAGGAAAGATATGCCTATTTTGGGCCGAAGAATCAAGAGGTGGGCTCTGAAGAGGATCTGTCTGAGTGGTTGGGAGTTTGACATATATAGCTTAGAGCCATAGATTGAGTAAGGGGAGAAGAGATAAGCGGTCAGAAAAGTGACTTTGAAAGAGCACTTTTGAGGTTAATCTAACGTATTCAAATTCATACAGAAACATAAGCTTTTTATTGTCATCCTCCTTTTTTCTGTAGATAAGCTGAAATCATCCTTGGAAACAGACACAGCTTGTCTTAATTAAGTGAGAAATAAGATGCAGTGGTTTTCTGATTGTTGTCTTTCTATACCGAATACTTTATATGTATATAATACTGCCATTCTTAACGTGAAGACCATTGCTACTATTCTGTGAGGCATTATCTCACAGAGCGAAAAGTTTCTTTCCTTTCAACAGTGTACATGTGAATTTAAATGTTAATTATTTAAATCATACCAAAGCTTCATCTCAAAGGTGATATAATTTGTTTTTTGTTGTTGTTGTTGTTTAAAAGCAACCGAAATCCTCAGAACACATTAAAAGAAAACAACATGAGGTAACTTTTCCTTCACAGCTTAGAATCTCATCTGTAAAATGGGAATTTAGTGATTCATGTATTTATTAATTCAACAATTACTAACAGAGTACTTTTATGCACCAGGTATTTTTCTTGTAACATACTAATACTTTCATCGTAGGGATGTTCTGAGAAAAAAAAAATTATATATAGGACTTACCTCAAATGACTGGCATTAAAGTCTTAATAAATGTCCACAGTTATTTTATTGATAGCCATTTTTGTGTGTAGGGATTTGATGATTTATTTCTTAAAGTACAATACATGGAAGATCAGTAAAGAGAAGTAACAATGTTTTCTGTGTTGATCTTGAAGAATTTAGGAATATTAATGTATCAAATCACAATACTTCTGTACCAAATGTTTACCACACATATGTGCACACACACATATTTTTTCTCACTCTGCTTCCCCCTCTCTTTTTTTTTTTTCTGAATGCCTAAGATGACAAATATATCATGCACTTTGCCATAATATATGATGCTTTTCAGGGAATGTCTCTCATGATCTGCTTAAATATGGAGAAGTATTTTATCAAAAGATATAATTATGGAGGTTTTATTTACTTAGATCTTTTTATTTACTTAGATCTCTTGTTCTTTAGATGATACTCCCCATCTAAATTCCATGTAATCTACACTGTCTTATTATCCCAGATTAACTCCTGAGATATAAGGTTAATTAATGTCACGTCTAGAAATTTATACTTAAGATAGTTTGTCGACTTCATCCCCCCTTCTAAATTGCTCATTCTTATTTGCCCAGAATTAATGCTTTTATTTCATTTCAGAGACATCTCTTTTATTTTTCCATAGCAAGAACAGCTGGAATTTTTTCATATTGGCAAAAAATTTCAGACACGGCTGAGAAAAAGGCCTGGTGACACACTGGGAAGTCCTTCTAATCTTTTTCCCCTGGAAAACCAGAGTATCCTTAACACTAGGAAAGGCCTATTGTACTTTTTCTGCAATGGTCTCCTGACTATAATATAACAGAAAATAAAAGTGTAAAATTTCATTAAAAATTCTCAATCCTTGACATAATTTATCTTATATCACTCCACTTTTTACTTCTAGAAGGTGCTGCATTTTTCAGTTTTACATTTGGATGTCTCTGGCTCTGAGGTAATCAAGAACTTATGTAGATTTCAAATAAAAGTATTTATTGATTTTCTACTACATGGGAAGTGCTATGATATGTTCTGCAGGAGACATAGGGATATCCAGAGATGTTCTAGTCCTGTGGGAACTCAGAATCTCGTGAAAATGTGTTGGCTTATGATACTTTGTCTCTCACTATCAACCCTACCCTTCTATGTTGTCTTTGTGATGCTTGCACTAGGTTATGCAAGCCACATTTCTGTTTTGCCTGATGCCTCCCTGATAGTTCTGCTAACAAGGAGTGCTAGAGAAAAATGAGAAGCTGTGTTCTATAGCATGCTATTTTCTGTTCTTATCCCCATATGCCAATATCATCTCTTTATTCTGGCGGTGGAGTTGATACCACTTTCCAGTTTTCTCTCTTCACTCCAGAACCGGTCTCATTGTGCTCCCTGAGAGATAGCAGCAGTAGTCAGACTGTGCCCCTCTTCATGGGTCTGAGTGCCAGCCTCACGTTTTCTCCTCTGAGATGTTGAGATTCCAGCACAACTGGGCAGCAACTTCTCAAAAAAGGGCTAGGTCCCACCTCTAAAAGAGCCTCCTCCAAGTTATAGAGTTTCAAAAACACTTAACCTCTTCCCCTTCTTTAACCTCATTTCCCAGAATGGTAGTTTCTTCCAGAAAGAAATAGCTCTTTGTTATCTCAAGGTTTCTGGTTTTGCCTTTGTAATCTTCTAATATTTGTGTAACCAGCTATTTATATAGTCTTTTCTGTTAAAACAGTTGGCATATTTTACATTTTCTTGACTGGACCCTGACTGATAGAGAGCCATAGATACTCATATAAATGATTCTAATATAAGTAATCAATAGTAGGTGTTATATGATATGGATTATAACATATAATGGAAATAAAAGAAAGATGATTTCATGGCTACTTAATGATCCATGGAAGGCTTACAAGAAGATAGATTTGAATTGGGCTTGCTGCATAGACAAGACATTAATTAAGCAGGTATGAAGCTTGTAACATGCATATAGAGGGGCTTTCAGAACAAAACATATGATTCTTTAAAATTAGTATTTATTTACAACAACTATTTAAAACTGGTATTAAGTGCCCTAGTATGACTGGACTATGAAGACATAAGAGAGTGTGAGAACTTACTAGATGAAGAGATTTTTAAAAGGTATTTTGGGGGGAACCTTCAGGATGGCAGAAGAGTAAGACGTGGAGATCACCTTCCTCCTCACAAATACATAAAAATATATCTACATGTGGAACAACTCCTACAGAACACCTACTGAACACTGGCAGAAGACCTCAGACCTCCCCAAAAGCAAGAAACTCCCCCACGTACCTGGGTAGGGCAAAAGAAAAAAGAAAAAACGGAGACAAAAGAATAGGGACGGGACCTGCACCAGTGGGAGGGAGCTGTGAAGGAGGAAAGGTTTCCACACACTAGGAAGCCTCTTCACTGGTAGAGATGGGCAGGGCAGAAGCTTCGGAGCCACGGAGGAGAGCACCGCAACAGGGGTGCGGAGAGCAAAGCGGGGAGATTCCCACACAGAGGATCAGGGCCGACCGGCACTCACCAGCCCGAGAGGCTTGTCTGCTCACCCGCCGGGGCGGAGGGGGCTGGGAGTTAAGGCTCGAGCTTCGGTCGTAGCGCAGGCAGAGGACTGGGGTTGGCGGCGTGAACACAGCCTGAAGGGGGCTAGTGCACCACAGCTAGCTGGTAGGGAGTCTGGGAAAAAGTCTGGACCTGCCTATAAGCAAGAGACCATTGTTTCAGGGTGCGTGAGGAGAGAGGATTCCTCCCCTGTCTACCGACAGAAGGCAGAGCACTGCCTAAATGAGCTCCAGAGATGGGCGTGAGCCACGGCTATCAGCTTAGACCGCAGAGATGGGCATGAAACATTTAACGCTGCTGCTACAGCCAACAAGAATCCTGTGTGCAAGCACAAGTCACTATCTACACCCCACATCCTCAGAGAGCCTGTGTAGCCCGCCACTGCCAGGGTCCTGTGATCCAGGGACAACTTCCCCAAGAGAACACATGGCACACCTCAAGCTGTTGCAACGTCACGCTGGCCTCTGCCGCTGCAGGCTTGCCCCACATTCCAATTATGACTACCATACCCCCACCCTACCCTCAGCTTGAGCAACAGCCCCCTAAACAGCCACTACTTTAACCCCCTCCTGGCTGCGCGGGGAACAGATGCCTGAGGGCGACACATAGAGATGGGACCAAAAGCGAAGCTGAACCCCATGAGCTGTGGGAACAAAGAAGACAAAGGGAAATTTCTCTGTGCAGCCTCAGGAGCAGCGAATTAAATCTCCACAGTCAACTTGATGTACCCTGCATCTGTGGAATACATGAATAGACAATGAATCATCCCAAAACTGAGGCTGTGGACTTTGGGAGCAACTGGAGACTTGGAGTTTTCTCCCTGCAACTGATTTGTTTCTGATTTTTATGTTTATCTTAGATTAGTTCTTAGCACTTGATATCATTCGTGGATTTGTTTATTGGTTTGGTTGCTCTCTTATTATTTTTTTTTTATTTTAATAATTTTTTATTATTTTTATTTATTATTTAAAAAAATTATTTTTTCCTTTTATATTTTCTCCCTTTTCTTTGGAGCCTTGTGGCTGACAGGGTTTTGGTGCTCTGGCCTGCTGTCAGCCCTGGGCCTCTGAGGTAGGAGAGTCAAGTTCAGGATGTTGGACCACCAGAGACCTCCTAACCTCATGTAATATCAATCAGCGAGAGCTCTCCCAAAGATCTCTGTCTCAACACTAAGACCCAGCTCAACCTAATGGCCAGCAAGTTCCAGTGCTGGAGGCCCCATGACAAACAACTAGCAAGACAATAACACAACCAAACCCATTAGCATAGAGGCTGCCTAAAATCAAAATAAGGTCACAGACACCCCAAAACAGACCACCAGACATGGCCCTGCCCACCAGAGAGACAAGATCCAGCCCCACACACCAGAATGCAGGCACCAGTCCACTCCACCAGGAAGCCTACACAAGCCACTGAACCAACCACACCCACTGGGCGCAGACCCCAAAAACAACGGGAAATATGAACCTGCAGGCTGCAAAAAGGAGACCCAAACACAGTAAGTTAAATAAAATGAGAAGACAGAGAAATATGCAGCAGTTGAAGGAGCAAGGTAAAAACCCATCAGACCAAACAAATGAAGAGGAAATAAGCAGCCTACCTGAAAAAGAATTCAGAGTAATAATAATACAGGTAATCCAAAATCTTGGAAATAGAATGGAGAAAATACAAGAAACATTTAACAAGCACCTAGAAGAAGTAAAGAGCAAAAAAAAAAATTGATGAACAATGCAATAAATGAAATTAAAAATTCTCTAGAAGGAATCAATAGCAGAATAACTGAGGCAGAAGAACGACTGAGTGACCTAGAAGATAAAATAGTGGAAATAACTACTGCAGAGCAGAATAAAGAAAAAAGAATGAAAAAATTGAGGACAGTCTCAGAGACCTCTGGAACAACATTAAATGCACCAATATTCGAAATATAGGGGTCCCAGAAGAAGAAGAGAAAAAGAAAGGGTCTGAGAAAATATTTGAAGAGATTATAGTTGAAAACTTCCCTAACATGGGACAGAAAATAGCCACTGAAGTCCAGAAAGCACAAATAGTCCCATACAGGATAAGTCCAAGGAGAAACACACCAAGACATATATTAACAAAACTATCGAAAATTAAATATGAAGAAAAAATATTAAAAGCAGCAAGTGAAATGGAACAAAAAACCTACAAGGGAATCCCCATAAGGTTAACAGCTGACCTTTCAGCAGAAAGTCTGTAAGCCAAAAGGGAGGGGCAGGACATATTTAAAGTGATGAAAGAGAAAAAACTACAACCAAGATTACTCTACCCAGCAAGGATCTCATTCAGATTGGATGGTGAAATTAAAACCTTTACAGACAAGCAAAAGTTAAGAGAATTTGGCACCACCAAACTAGGTTTACAACAAATGCTAAAGGAACTTCTCAATGCAGGTAACACAACAAAAGGAAAAGACCTACAAAAACAAACCCAAAACAAATAAGAAAATGGTATAGGAACATACATATCAATAATTACCTTAAATGTAAATGGATTAAATGCAACAACCAAAAGACACAGACTGGCTGAATGGATACAAAAACAAGCTCATATACATTCTGTCTACAAAGGACCCACTTCAGACCTAGGGACACACACAGACTGAAAGTGAGGGGATGGAAAAAGATTTTCCATGCAAGTGGAAATCAAAAGAAAGCTGGAGTAGTAATACTCATATCAGACAAAATAGACTTTAAAATAAACATTATTGCAAGAGACAAAGAAGGACACTACATAATGACCAAGGAATCAATCCAAGAAGAAGATATAAAAATTGTAAATATTTACATACCCAATATAGGAGCACCTCATATATAAGGCAAATGCTAAAAGCCATAAAAGGGGAAATCGACAGTAACACAAAAATAGTGGGGGACTTTAACACTCCACTTTCACCAATGGACGGATCATCAAAAATGAAAAAAATAAGGAGACACAAGCTTTAAATGATACATTAAACAAGATGGACTTAATTGATATTTATAGGACATTCCAACCAAAACAACAGAATACATATTCTTCTCAAGTGCTTATGTAAAATTCTCCAGGATAGACCAAATCTTGGATCACAAATAAAGCCTTGGTAAATTTAAGAAAATTGAAACTGTATCAATTATCTTTTCTGACCACAAGGCTAGGAGACTAGATATCAATTACAGGAAAAAAACTGTAAAACGTACAATCACATGGAGGCTGAACAATACACTACTTAATAACCAAGAGATCACTGAAGAAATCAAAGAGGAAATCAAACAATACCTAGAAACAAATGATAATGAAAACATGATGACCCAAAACCTATGGGATGCAGCAAAATCAGTTCTGAGAGGGAAGTTTGAGCAACACAATCCTACCTCAAGAAACAAGAAACACCTCAAATAAACAACCTAACATTACACCTAAAGCAATTAGAAAAAAAAGGACAAAAAATCCCCAACGTTAGCAGAAGGAAAGAAATGATAATGATCACATCAGAATTAAATGAAAAAGAAATAAAGGAAACAATAACAAAGATCAATAAAACTAAAAGCTTGCTCTTTGAGAAGATAAACAAAATTGATAAACCGTTAGCCAGACTCATCAAGAAGAAAAGGGAGAATATTCAAATCAATAGAATTAGAAATGAAAAAGGAGAAGTAACAACTGACACTGCAGAAATACAAAGGATCATGAGAGATTAGTACAAGCAACTATATGCCAATAAAATGGACAACCTGGAAGAAATGGACAAATTCTTAGAAATGCACAACCTTCTGAGAGTGAACCACAAAGAAATAAAATATATAAACAGACCAATCACAAGCACTGAAATTGAAACTGTGATGAAATATCTTCCAACAAACAAAAGTGCAGGACCAGATGGCTTCACAGGTGAATTCTGTCAAACATTTAGAGAAGAGCTAACACCTAGACTTCTCAAACTCTTCCAAAAAATTGCAGAGGAAGGAACACTACCAAACTCATTCAATCAAGCCACCATCACCCTGATACCAAAACCAGACAAAGATACTACAAAAAAAGAAAATTACAGACCAATATCACTGATAAATATCGATGCAAAAATCCTCAACAAATTAACAAACAGAATCCAACAACACATTAAAAGCATCATACACCATGATCAAGTGGGATTTATCCCAGGGACACAGGGATTCTTCAATATATGCAATTAAATCAATGTGATACACCATATTAACAAATTAAAGAATAAAAACCATATGATCATCTTAATAGATGCAGGAAAAGCTTTCGAAAAAAGTCAACACCCATTTACGATAAAAACTCTACAGAAAGTGGGCATACAGGGAACCTACCTCAACATAATAAAGGCCATATACGACCAACCCACAGCAAACATCATTCTTAATGGTGAAAAACTGAAAACATTTCCTCTGAGATCAGGAACAAGATAAGGATATCCACTCTTGCCACTATTATTCAACATAGTTTTGGAAGTCCAAGCCACAACAACCAGAGAAGAAAAAGAAACAAAAGGAATACAAATTGGAAAAGAAGAAGTAAAACTGTCACTGTTTGCAGATGACATGATAGTATACATAGAGAATCCTAATGATGCCACCAGAAAACTATTAGAGCTCATCAATGAATTTGGTAAAGTTGCAGGATACAAAATTAATGCACAGAAACCTCTTGCATTCCTATACACTAATGATGAAAAATCTGAAAGTGAAATTAAGGAAACACTCCCATTTACCATTGCAACAGAAAGCATAAAATACCTAGGAATAAACCTACCTAGGGAGACAAAAGACCTGTATGCAGAGAACTATAAGACACTAATGAAAGTAATTAATGATGATACAAACAGATGGAGAGCTCTACCATGTTCTTGGATTCGAAGAATCATTATTGTGAAAATGACTATACTACCCAAAGCAATCTACAGATTCAATGCAATCCCTATCAAATTACCAATGGCATTTTTTACAGAACTAGAACAAAAACTCTTAAAATTTGTATGGAGACACAAAAGACCCTGAATAGCCAAAGCAGTCTTGAGGGAAAAAAACGGAGCTGGAAGGATCAGATCCCCTGACTTCAGACTATGCTACAAAGCTACCGTAATCAAGACAATATGGTACTGGCCCAAAAACAGAAATATAGATCAATGGAACAGGATAGAGATAAACCCACACATCTATGGTCAACTAATCTATGAAATAGGAGGCAAGGATATACAATGGAGAAAAGAGAGTCACTTCAATAAGTGGTGCTGGGAAAACTGGACAGTTACATGTCAAAGAATGAAATTAGAACACTCCCTAACACCATACACAAAAATAAACTCAAAATGGATTAGAAACGTAAGTGTAAGACGGGACACTCTAAAACTCTTAGGGGAAAACATAGGAAGAACACTGTTTGACATAAATCACAGCAAGATCTTTTCTGACCCACCTCCTTAAGTAATGGAAATAACAACAAAAAAAAAATGAACAAATGGGACCTGATGAAGCTTTTGCACAGCAAAGGAAACTACAAATAAGGCGAAAAGACAACCCTCAGAATGGAAGAAAATATTTGCAAATGAATCAACGGACAAAGGATTAATCTCCAAAATATATAAACAGCTCATGGAGCTCCATATCAAAAAAAACAAACAACCCAATCCAAAAATGGGCAGAAGACCTAAATAGACTTTTCTCCAAAGAAGATATACAGATTGCCAACAAACATGTGAAAGAATGCTCAACATCACTAATTATTGGAGAAATGCAAATCAAAACTAAAGTGAGGTATTACCTCACACCGGTCAGAATGGCCATCAACAAAGAATCTACAAACAATAAAGGTGTGGAGATCTACAAACAGAGGGTGTGGAGAAAAGGGAACTACAAACAGAGCGTGTGGAGAAAAGGGAACCCTCTTGCACTGTTGGTGGGAATGTAAGTTGATACAGCCACTATGGAGAACAGTATGGAGGTTCCTTTAAAATAGAACTACCATACGACCCAGCCATCCCACTACTGTGCATATACCCTGAGAAAACCATAATTCAAAAAGAGTAATGTACCACAATGTTCATTGCAGCTCTATTTACAGTTGCCAGGACATGGAAGCAACCTAAGTGTCCATCGACAGTTGAATGGCTAAAGAAGATGTGGCACATATATACAATGGAATATTATTCAGCCATAAAAAGAAACAAAACTGAATTATTTGGAGTGAGGTGGATGGACCTAGAGTCTGTCATACAGAGTGGAGTAAGTCAGAAAGAGAAAAACAAATACCGTATGCTAACACATATATATGGAATCCAAAAAAAAAAAAAAAAATTGGTTCTGATGAACCTAGGGGCAGGACAAGAATAAAGATGCAGACGTAGAGAATGGACTTGAGGACACGGGGAGGGGGAAGGGTAAGCTGGGACGAAGTGAGAAAGTAGCATTGACCTACATACACTACCAAATGGAAAATAGCTAGCTAGTGGGAAGCAGCTGCATCCCACCGGGAGATCAGCTCGGTGCTTTGTGACCGCCTAGAGGGGTGGGATAGGGAGGGTGGGTGGGAGACGCAAGAGGGAGGGGATATGGGGATATATGTATACATATAGCTGATTCACTTTGTTATACAGCAGAAACTAACACAACACTGTAAAGCAATTATACTCCAATAAAGATGTTAAAAACTTTTTAAATCAAAAAAATGTTATTTTGGTACCAACTTGTTGATGTTAATGTTAGACTAAGGAATTTGGGCTTATTTTGTATTTAGTAAAAGAGCATCTGTGATTCTTGGACAGAGTCACATATCCCAGGCTATAATTTAGAATGTTTCTCCAGGCAACATTCATGGATTGAATACTGTAGAGTTAGACTTGTTTCTTTAAGAGAGTGTGACAATAGTCCAGGGTATAGATGATGTCTTAAACTAGGTTAGTAGCAGCAGAAGTTGTAACCTCAGTGTAAGCAGATCTGGTAGCATAAAAATAACAATACTATACAAACCCACTGAGCTTTTGAAATAAATGTGAATTAAAAACTTTTTGAAAAAGCATTTTATTACTGTAGAATAACAAAAGCAAAGACGGCATCTTTAATCAATATGCTTTATAAGACAGACATTTTTTGTTGGGAAATTCCAATTTCTCTTTTCTTTAAGACTTTTCTTTCCCTGGACAGTGAAAATTCTCTTTATTTTTGTGTGTTTTCTTTAGTTTGAAGTTTCAGGCTAGTAATTTTGAACTCATAGTGGAATGTTTAAAGTAACACTAATCAAGATAAAAGTCACATTTTTAAGAGACAGCTGCTATGAGGACTCAGAATAGCAAAACAGAGTCTAAGGTGAGGTATTTTCTGCTTCCTCCACTGACTTGATGTCTTGCCTTAAGCAAATAGTTTCATGCTTTATGCCCTGTGTATAAAGTTGCTACATTAATAACTATACTCTCGCCTTGATTTTTAGAACTAAGTAATGCCTGTAGGAATATCTCTACTCTCTAAAGGAAATACTAATCCTTACTAAGTAAGGATTAAACAGTAGACTTATAGTGTCTAATATCATTAAAGTAGGTTGATTTATGTTGGATCATCTTTGTACAAACTTCTCAAAAAGTGGAAAGAAAAATAAAACAAAGCAAAATGCTTGTTTCACAAAAAATAAATATGACCCAGCACATTTACATTATTTTTAAGGCCTGCATGAATTTTGTCTTTGTTATATTTCTGTCATGAAGTGACCATTTTAAGATTTGAAAGAACCTAAAAGCATCTATAACTATCGATACCCTAGCATCTATCTTCCCTCGCTGCTTTATTCCTTCCAACTGGTCAACTAGATTTTGCTTGCAATCTTTTGCTTAAAAGGAGTGCAAGTTTCCTCCCAAGGCTTCTCTCTAACTTTGAAACACAAAGAGAGGGTTGTTTGTAAAACAACTGATTCAACTCCTCTAAGTTTCCACTTTTTCTTGGTGGCTCTATCCTTTGCAGTCAAAAGAGCAAATGTAATTCGTCTCCTATATAAGGGCTTTCAAGTCTTTAAAAACACAATTTGCATGCTCCCTTCCATTTCACTCACCAGTAATTCACTATACACCTGGTATTGTTTCTTAACTCTTTGATAACTCTCTCTTTCACCAAAGGCTGTGTGATGTTCTCCATGAATCTCTTACTGTTAGTTATAAGATACAGGCCTATTATAGAGAGGTCGTATCATTTATTTTGGCATGGAACATATCTTGAAAGCACTCTTGGCACAGAGTCACACTCACAGGTTTATTGCATACTACAGAATACCCTAAATGCTAATTCACTTACCCAAATATGACCTTGATAAAACTCTTTGTTCTTTGCCATCAAGTTCCCAACTCTCATTGCCCTTCACTTCCCTCGTAATGGTGAAAATTTGAGATCTCCCTTTTTAGAGCTCATTGCTTTCGTAGCACATGTACTCTGCATAGCTCCCATACCGATCGTCCATCCAATTTTATGAAGCCTCATGTAGGTGTACTGCTCCCAGTTCTTTAGCGGTCTGTGCCCTCTTGTGGCCCTGGAGGTTATTCAGGATACTTGTGTACTCCTCTGTTGTTGTGAAATATCACAAATTCTTACCGCAAGAAGAATAATTTAGGTTTCATAAAATATGGGAGAAAATCCCAGTACCTTTCTCTCACTGCAGTCTTTCCTTCTCCCTGGTACCAACATTGGACTCACTCTTGTCCCTCCACCTGTACACACCCTCTACCCAAAAACAGATTTTTGCTATTGAAAAAAACAGTACTTCTTGCCTATCCTGGAGGCAATTCATTTGAACATGACCCTGAGGCAAAGACAGTCTCATTGGTCCAAATCTTCAACCCCACTCCTTCCATAGTGGTTGGCCATTTGCCCACTGGTAATACTACATGTCCCAGCTTGCCTTGTAATTAGGTTGTGCTCTTGCAACTAACTCAGTGCTCTCTCATCAAATGAAGGTAGACATTATATGTACCACTTCCTGGCCTCAAGCATAACAGCTCCCTCGAGTGTTTCTCCCTGCTCTTTTCCACTCTCTTCGGCTAGATTGACAATGATGATGACTTGAGAAGACTTAGAAGTCACGTATTGAAGACAGCAAAACTTCAGTCGATTTGGGTCCTGAACGACTATGTAGAACAGCGTTTTCTTCTCCCCAACCATGAACAGCCACTATGAACTATAACAAAAGAAGGGGGAGGGAGTTGTATTGTATTGAAATCATTATACTTCTACTAAAGCATGTTTACTTCTAACAGCAATGCCAGATGGCATCCTGAGTGGTAGTTCTTCTGGGTCATACTTAATTTCAATGCACATCACCATAGGAAAACTACCAGAAATGTGAAGCGATAACATTTCATGGTTATCTAATTTGATCCTCATAACATGCTCAAGAAATAATTGTAGATTGTTGATCTGGAAGGAACCGTCAAGTTTAGTGGGTTTTAAAAGTTTTAAGCTGCAGATTCCTTTCTTCAAATAGCAGTATCTTGAGTCCTATATAGAGAATGGATAAAGGTGGAACATTCATGGTTGAGACGTTATAAGGGTGGGGAATATAGTGGTCTCAAATGAATCAACAAGGTTATTTCTTTTAATAATCACCTCCCTCCCCCAGTTTCCTCTGAGGCCTTTCATAGACCTTCTAGGCCTGCAAAGAGTACTGTTTATAACTCACTTATAGATGAGCTAACTGAAGCTGTTAGGTTCAGTTTTATGAGACAAACAATTGATTTTGTATCACACTTGAATTATTCTGCCTTTGTGCTATTACCTATCCTTTACCTTCTGCCTGGATGCCATTCTCTTAATCTCTTCTTTTTGTAATCCTAACTGTATATCAAAGTCCATATCTATAAGGCCTGTACTGGTTTTCTGTGATGCCATAACAAGTTACCATAAATTCAAAGGCTTAAAGCAATGCAAAATGTTAATCTCACAGTACTATAGGTCAGAAGTCTTGGATGGCTCAAGTGAGTCCTCTGTTCCAAGTTTCACAAGGCCAAAATCAAGGTTTTGGCAGGGCTGCGTTCATCCCTGGAGTCTTTGGGGAAGAATTCACTTCCAAGTTCATTCAGGTTCTTGGTAGAATTTATTTTCTTAAGGTGCTGATATTTGCTCCCAGAAGACACCCGGATCCATGATTTTCATGTACCCACCCCCAGCAATGGTGGGTTGAGTCTCTCACACTTTGAATCTCTTTGCCTTCCCTTCTGCTGCATCTCTCTAACTTCCTCTCCTGCCTTCGTCTTGCAGAAATCTCTACTTTTAAGAGCACTTGTGTTTACAATGGGCCCACCTGAACACCCCAAAATAATCTCCCCAATTTAATGTCAATTGATTTTTGCAACCTTAATTACATCTACAAAGTTCCTTATGTTCATATAATGTGACATATTCACATATTCACAGGGCATGACTCAAGGGTTGGGGGAAACAAGGCCATATGACCAAAATTCTGCCTGCCACAAAACCTTTCCTGAAAAACGATTCAAAGTGAGCTTATCTGCATTAGAAACTGCATATCTCTTCTTAGTACCTCTAGTAATGCACTTACCTTAATCCACCTATATTAAAGTTATTTATGTAATTGCCTTAATTTTCTTATTCATTCTTAAGACCCTTCTAATGGTGGTTAGTCATAATTTTATCCCTTTAGTGTCTAATATAGCTGGGGCCCTATGAAAGTTGGGTGAACTGAATGGAATAACACAAGTCACACAGTAAAAGCAGAAATGGGGCAGAACCAGAGCTAGAAGAGGACTCTCAGCCCAGTATTTTCTTTTTAATAATAAGCTGTCTCTCAAACTTCGGTGTGCTTTGCTCCTTTATTTCAAGCTTGTCTGCATAAACACAATGTTTTGTCTGCATACACAAATGCTAAGCCCAGCACCATGGAGTTTCCTTTGATAGATAAGGAGTGACAGAATAGGAAACATGGCCGTGTTAACCCCAACTCTCATCCCCTACTCAAGAATTGGGCATCATTTATAGACATGGATTTTTTATTGCATTTTATGGAAACATCATTTTTTTTTTCAGTAAAAGAAGAAGATATAGGCTTCTGTAATGGCCTTTTAAAATCTTGATTTATCTGTAATCAGGGCTGAGCAATCTGTTACTCTCTTCCATTAAATGCGTCAGTGAGCAGTCATGCTCAAGTCCCAAGAAACCCCAGTGTGTTTCTTAGATACCACCTTAATTTACCAAATTGCCTGTAGCCTGAAGACTTTTTCTCCTTTCCTTTTCAGTTGATATCCTGCTGAGATCCTATTTATACATCCTAGAGGAGAATTTCTCATTTTGGTGGAGTGATTCTGCTCTTATGTGTGGCTGACACTGTAAACTTTTCAAAATGTAACGAGTTGGCCATCTGGGACTGAACAAAAGCAGTAGAGGGGCTGACAGACATAAAAACCATGGCTTTGCCGTCTTTCTATGGTAGAAAGAGCCTATCTACTACCTCTCCATAGTAGCAACAGCAGCAGTGTGCTATCATAAGTCTTAAACTAGAATCAGAAGGTGGGAATTCAAGTACTGGCTCTGCAGTCCTTCTCCTTATTTACCTTTGGTAAATTACATACTTTCTCAGCCTCTGGTACTTTGTCACAGAGGGAAACATACATGCCTTACTTGTTTAGGATTATTTTGAAAATGAAATGAATGTATTTTGTGAGTTATAAAGAATGATGCAAATTACTACCAAGAGTAATAACCCAAACTATTTTAATGTACATGAATATATAAGCAGCAGCATTCCTCTTTTTCCAGAGAAAACTGAAGAACAGGTAGACTCCAAGCAGCAGGTTAGCCAAATGAAGGTGAGAATTCAATAGGCAAAGATTCCCGTTAGATTCATTAATTCCCCGTTGTTGCTGGAGCCAGATTGTTTCCCTGCAAAATTACTGCCAATAGAACACGATGTACATCTTAACTGTAATTTATTTGCATTTTCTCAGAATTAAGTGGAGAGCTTTTTTTACTCACTTTTCCAAGAATATCTTAATTTTTAAAATGCCCTCATCTTGGTCACATCTTAATATTTTAGCTCTCATCAGCCTTCACGTCTTCTGATTAGTCTGTTGACGAAGTTCGCCTCTGTGTTTGTTCTGAGAATTTCTAGCATCTGCCACATCTTTATTTATTTATTCACTGATGGGAAAAAGACATTTTTGACAATATTCCCTTAATCTGTGACAGGTGTTAAACTAGAGCAGGACCACTGTAAAGCTATTTTAAGAAACACACATTTTTTAAAAATCTATAATGATCAGACTTATTTATATAGTAGTCTTACTTAAAAGATAACTTATACTTTACAAACAGCCAAGCAAAAACTGCTTGAAAGGATTTCCTTCAAAATAATTCACTTGGCCAAGTGAGAGGCCTTTGAGAATATGACAAATAGAAAATGAGCTGGAGGTGAAACAAGATTGCTCAGGAATTGATAATTGATGAAGCTGGGTTTTCTGTCTACTTTTGTACATTTGAAATTTTCCATAATGGATGCTAAAGAAATCTATTTTATAATAAAAGTTAAAGATACCCACACACAAAAAAAATTGATATTATTAAAAGGTATAAATACTTGATCTTAAGAATGCCTGTGCCTGTTTATCAACATGGAAATACTTTTAACTTGCATCCAGATGGAAGAGCCGCTTAATTTTTGTAGTGTTAATAAATGATAAAGATCTTGTATACAAATAAAAACTTAAATATTGGCAACTAGTCCTACATCGAGATCTTTCAGCTCAGAAATCATCTGGGTCTATGACTTACCTTTGTCCTGGTATCTGGATGTGAATATAATTTTCCTCTTCTACAATCCACTTTCATGAGGTTATTAGGTACTATTTGGAGGCTTTGATGCTCAAAAAGTATCATATAATTTAAGCTACTAATGGATCAAGATGCCTTGGGATTGGTTTCTGGGCTTAGAATTAAATAACTTCTTATCTTTATTTTAAGACTACATTTCTTTTTGCATGTGTGGTAAAAATAGTTCTAAAATATATATATATATATATATTTTTTAACATCTTTATTGGAGTGTAATTGCTTTACAACGGTGTGCTAGTTTCTGCTGTATAACAAAGTGAATCAGCTATACATATACACATATATCCACATATCTCTTCCCTCTTGCGTTTCCCTCCCACCCTCCCTATCCCACCCCTCTAGGTGGTCACAAAGCACCGAGCTGATCTCTCTGTGCTATGTGGCTGCTTCCCACTAGCTATCTGTTTTACATTTGGTAGTATATATAAGTCCATGCCACTCTCTCACTTCATCCCAGCTTATTTAACCAGCTGCAATTTCTTTATTAAAGAAGATGCTGAGAATTTTGACAGGGGTTATTTTCATAGTCTTTCTTTCAGAGTCACATTGATCCATCTTTTTCTGTGTCCTTCCCTCTAACTTTTACATCAGTTCTTTTGCAAGGTGTTTGATGACAATCAACTGCTCTACATGAGCTGCAATACATTCTCAAAAGAATAAGCAGAATTGGAAATATCACTCTTCAGGGTAAATATGAAATGTCAGTGCTTAACAGTCTTGACAGGGTACATAAAATGTCTTAGGAGACAGTGTCCCCAGAAGGAAATTTCAATTTGATTATCATGTAATGTACTATACAAGGTTACAACAAAATATTTTATATAACTATATCAGCAAAATACTGACCACCTCAAAGACACACAGATTAAGCTTTATCAAATTGGTATCAATATCAACTCTTTTGCCTGAAGTTTTATTCAGAAAGAAAACATGTAAAAAAAGTCTAGGGTTTCCCTGGTGGCGCAGTGGTTGAGAGTCCGCCTGCCGATGCAGGGGACACGGGTTCGTGCC